>NC_058337.1:110264185-110567215 GCF_905475395.1 Chrysoperla carnea | reverse complement strand
TCTCATGAGCAGTAAAGCTCTATCACTGAAGTCACATTTTCCCTCAACACCAGCATTTTATAGTTTGGTGTTCTTTTTTTGTTGATTTAGGATTTTTATCTTATCATATTTCTGAAATCACTTTCTTAACATTGACAGTCAAACAGTCAATCCTCAAAATCCATTTGGTATGGGAATATCGGTAGGCAAACTCTTAAGAAATGCATGCAGGTAAGCATGATAGTTTGACCTCAAAGAGGGTAAAAATACAGGAAAATTAGCATCCCTAAAAAGTTTTTTCTTGATACTTACTTAACTCACAGATTTATAACTGTCTAGCTGAATTCGAAGAGGCTGCAGAGATGCAATAAGCTTAAAAATCATGTATACCCATGATATTTTCAACAAAAAATGGGTAGAAGAGAAATGGAAAATTGGCACACCAAAAAAAGGCAAATAAAACGTTTTGAAAACAAACACCCATCTATTTCCGTTAACTCAATAGTGTGAGAGATGGAAACGTATTCGAGAGTGTATTTTAAGGTGGCTAAATTTTGAATAGTTCTTTCTTTTTTGAACTTAGAAAGAGGTGAAACATTACTTCGTGGAATTTTTATCTGTCTTAATTAAAAATCATTGTTTAATAGTAATACCAAATTTTTAATCACAGCCACAATAAAATAATTTGAGCAAAGTTTGTTATTTATTAGAATACCTTGCGCTGTTCGAAAAAAATGTTTGGCAATTAAAATTTATATTTCTTGAATATAAAAAAATATAAATTGGCAGTACATATAGTTGGTGTGGTACTGTGAGTGCTACCCCTGTAGTCCACACGACTAACTTCCCAAAAGGGAAAAAACATTTAAAAAAGTCATGTTAGCATTCAAAGATTATTCTTCGAACATGTACTGATTTTGCTGGAACGATCATTATCTTCATAGATAAATAATGTTCATACAGTTTTTTTTTTCACCATTTAAAAATTGGCTGGACTTGTTCTCTTGAGAAAACTCTTTCAGTTCTTAAATACGTGATAACGCGTCGAATAAGCCCAGGCATACGTACACACACTCACACAGACATCACCTTGAAAAGGTTTGATTTGGATATTGCGGCCCTGAAACCGCGGAAATATGTAAAACTGGAGATTTTCAAAATCGGCCCCATTACATGAGCTTCCACTGGGAAGTTAATTATCTTAATGTTAGCTTAAATCACTACTTAATTTCAAAAAGAAAAGAAATATCTTAGATCTTAGAGAGTTTATAAGTGTATATTTTCTTGGAAAAAAGAAAACCTACTTATTTCACCTACATTTTCTACACAGAGAATTATTTAATAAAAACAGTAAAAAAGAAAAACAAAAGATAGAGAAATATAAAACAAAAGTTTTTCATAAAATATAATGATAATTTTTTCAGTCTTTCATTTTCTTTTTTATTATTATTATATTATATAATATTATTATTATTATTAATATTATTATTTAGTCTCAAACACAAATATGTAAATTAAATGAATTCAGTTTGAAGATGATAAAACAGTAAAAAAATTGCATTAAAAATTTATTTTCATTTTCCTATATAGCCTATATAACAACTGGGTGTACCATCTACGTGTATCTGTGTTAATATAACAACTACTGGCACGTATTATCACGTACATGAATGTAAACATGAGATAAAAAAATTCTTTCTATCCGCGTAAGAAACGATGGAAATCAATTACATTTTGTTTCGAAAAAATATAATTCCGGCTTGGGGAGCATATACCTTGCTTAAACTAAAATTTATTAAATTGGATTTTAATTTTTATGGCTGACAATCTAAACTCTCTAAAATTTTTCTCAATTTTACGATTTTCCTAAGCCTCTTATAAAGTAGGTACGAAAAACAATAGAAAAATATTTAATCTTCAATTTTAATAGAAATCATTTATGAAGCTAATTTGAACTCAACATTAACGAAAATATTGTAAAAAATATAGGCAGAATTACGGTTTGCAACATATAAATTAGATAGATTCTCTTTTAATTTGAAAATCTTAGATTCCATTGACTTGAGGAGTGTGCATGGCGAAAACAGATTTCTATTCCAATTAAATTATTACCTACGTACAGATTTCTATTTTAATTAATTTTTTGTTATTGTTGGATCATATTTACTCTTAAAATTGTTTTTGTGAAAAT
Source organism: Chrysoperla carnea (assembly GCF_905475395.1). NCBI lineage: Eukaryota > Metazoa > Arthropoda > Insecta > Neuroptera > Chrysopidae > Chrysoperla > Chrysoperla carnea. The sequence continues at coordinate 110,565,045 of NC_058337.1, read as the reverse complement.
AAATAAATAAAAATGTTTTTCCTTTTGATTTTTCACATTTTAAGAATATTAAAAAATAAATAAAATATAGGTTTTTTTCTTCAATTTCAATAAAATTCGAACCCAAAAGAAACGAAAATCTAGTTGATCGTATTTAATATATGCACCTTGTAATTGAAAATATTTTAAGAGCCATAAAACATATTGGCACACAGACTGCATAACGCCATGTAAAACCCAAAATATTGAAAACTTATTTTTCTATTTTTAAATTCGTCCACTTTAAAAAGCATTTTTTTATATTTCAAATTTTTTGATACGTTCATTCTTTTCATTCATACAAGTATTTATCAGTAGAAACATACAAAAAGACATAATAATAAAAACATGAAATTGAATTGAATTCATCCAAATATAGTGGAAGTGTATTCGTAAATCGTAAACATTTTTATATCCCATTTTGTTTTATTATCAATGTTCTACTTTTTTCTTGCTTGCTTGTAAATGTACTTTTTACCTATAAATATTTGCAATTTTTTTATTTTTCTAGTTCAATATCTTCGTGTTTTCTTATTTTTCCGATAAAGTTTGTTTTTATTATATTATTTTTTTTAAATAATTAAATCGTGACTCAATTTACTAGTTGTTTACATGAATATTTTAGTTTATTTATTTATTTATCTCAATGCTTGAAGTTTTCTTCGATTCTTTGATTGAGATTAAACATTCAACAATAGTTTATTACTTCTTGCACTAAACTATAGTTTAAGTGATTTTAGATTGATATAAAATTGAGTTGTATTCGATTTTTATTATATGTCATATTTTCCAGGCAGGAGCATATTGAAAATGTATTGTAATCCTCTGAATTAACTTTGATATTGAGCCTAGATCGACAGTACGGTATACTAATTATTTTTAGTTTGAGTTAATTAATTGGGATGGGCTTTATTAATCTTCGCCATGCAGTGCAGCTGACACGATTTTCAGTCTGGAATCAGGTTCAGTTCAGGTTTGAAGGTCGATGGGTAAAAACTTTGCCAGTGTAATTCGTTTCATGTTTGATAATCCATTCATTTTTTGTACAATTACCTCAACTCATTGTTCATTGAAAAATGTGTTTGAGCTCTTGTTTATCAGACTGGTTTGCAACTTAATTTGCAAAAAAATCAAATAATAAATTTTCTTCCGAAGGGAAATTGTTTTTCTATTAAATCAAATTTTTATTTTCCTTAGAATTGAAGGCGGTATAGTGGAATAATTACTATTATTTGCAACTAACAACACGAAGGTTAGGCTAGGTTATGTAACAGCAAGTAAAAATGCAATGAAATGTTTCACGAAATAAGGTTCTAAACATAAATTTAGGCTTTGTTATAAAATGGCTCTTTTACGAATACTTTTATACAAGTATAGGTGATGGATTTGTATTGTATCGAACTATTTATTTTGTCCATTTTCTAAGCCCTCTTGTTCTTTTGGGAATGAAAGAACAAAAGCGATCACATAAGATTATCCCACCAGATGAAAGTGGAGAAATTTTAATTTCAAAACTGTACGGAAAGTGAACAGATTTCTTCTTAGTTTGTATACTTTTGATAATTTTATAAAATACTTTTTCTCTTTAGTCTGAAATCTTACGTTGCGCCAAACGTGTGTTTTTGTAAATTTCAACGCACATTAGAAATCTATTTCTATTACAAACTATCTCTGTAAAAATCATGCATTAAAATCAACGTGCAACGTCAGTCTTCTTTTATAAAAATGTAGAAAAATTCGGTTCTATTACAAAATTGAATTCATAACATTTTTTTTAAAACACTTTAATAATATTATTTCCCGTAAAATACTAAGCTACAGGCCTAATTTATACACTCAAATCAATTACCTAAAAAGCAAAAAAGATAAAATAAAATTCTGTTGCATTTAAAAAAAAAATTTAATGTTAAAATAATTATATATATTAAATATTAAGATTTTATAAAAATTAAAATAACAAAAAAAAAAAAAGAATTGAGCACATTTTGGTGCCAAACGCAACAGGGTATTTTTTGCAAAGAAATGATTTTAAAAAAATTTAGAAAAAAAAAATGAATTAATCAATTTATATATATTATATATAAATTATTCTATTATATTGTATATGTGAATCAAAATTCACACAAAAAAAAAAAAAAATGTAAATATTAAAAAAAAAATTACTATTGTAAATGTAATATAATGTTAAATAAAAAAAATATTTAAAATTGAATTAAACTTTATTTGTTTGTTTTTTATTTGAATTTGGGTATACGCATTTAAAACAAAAATATAAAATATAAAGGTAATTAGTAACTATCTAAACTCCGAGGAACCATACAGTGTGGTTTTTCATTTTTTTTAGAGGAAACAATATTTTCTAACCTATACTCGAAAACCTACTCGAGTCAAATTGTTTGGTGGATTTTTATTCAATGCTTAAATAAATTTATGGTTCCATGAAGTTACTTTTAGTTAATTTTGAAAAAACCCAACAACTATGCGTATGCCCAATTCTTTTCAAATCAATTTATAATTTATATTCCAGATATGATTTGGATTAAACAGGTAAGTGCATTAATTATAAATTATTTTTTACCCTATTGATCAAATAAAAAAAAAACAGACTATATGTGTTTAAGCTCATATATGTACATACTATCTGGGAACTACCCGCTTTGCTGGGCAACATCCCCACTTGCACCCCTCCCTCCACATTTCCTTGCGTTGGATAACAGTTTTGTAATGTACACGTCATGCTCTTTTATTTTATACCCCACTTAGGTATATTTGTAAATATTCGATATTTCCTTCCCACATTCTAGCTACACCTTTCTACCCTCCGAAGGTTAAAAAAATTTCTAAATGTAATTTAAAACATTCTGACCAAGTTTTGAACTATTAAAAGCCATAATTGAAAAATATGAATTTTTTATTCATGAACACCCCCGCAACCCCCCTTGTGGGTGGAATTTCGTAAAATCCGTTCTTAGCTGACCTCTACTTGGCAAAAGGAATATTCCTGCCAAATTTCAAGTCTCTAGGTCTTCCAGAGATATCGTGATGAGTGACTATCTATATCTATAGAAAGTCTCCTATATATTTATAAGATGTAAATTTCATTATTCTTAATAAATTAGAAAAGTTTTGAAAAAAAAATGATTTTTCACAGCCAGGTTCGGCTAGGTTTCAGGTTCTTGGATTAATTACGACAATCAGCGGATATTGAATTTTCAATGAAGCCAGTGGTATAATATTTTTTCAAAATTGAAATTTAAAACTTGTTGGTTTTTTTAATTTATGACCATAACTTTAAATCACGAAGAATCCTTAGTTCTTATTGTGCGCCCAATTTTCAATTTTTCCAAACAGCTTTTTTGTCAATACTCACAAAAATGTTTTTTTTTTCCAAAATTTTAGAGCCGTGTATATATAAAACGACACATACCTTGTTAAAAGTGTACTGAAAAATTTCATTATTTTAATGTTGGCTATCATTTGATGAAGTTCTGCTTGTATAACTTGGACAGCCTGTGAACATAAATAAACAAAAATTTTTGAATGTAGTTGTACAAGAACTGCAATTTATTAATAATAAAAAACCTTAAAAAAAACCGACTTCAAAAATAAACTATTCCACAACAAATTAATATGCACTAAAAAGTAACGATAATACAATGTAGTTACAATTATTGTTATTTTTGGAGTCGGTGTCAGCCAAGTTAATGTAGCAAACTGTTATGTCACAGTTGTTTCTTTGGCTGACACCGACTCCAAAAATAACAATAATATATAATATAATAATAGTTTATATTATTATAAAAGCCATTTAAGTGAAATCTCACCCAAATTCGTGGAAATGCATCTTTTACGTATATACTATAAATAAACCATTGCATCCTTAATTATATAAAGTAGGTAAGTACAATATTATATTTAAGTAGCTAAACAAATAATAATAATATTAGAAAATAACTTTACCATTAACTAAATTAAATTAATAATAATTTACATATTATTTAGAATAAACTGACAACGTACCTGTCGGCATAGATCTTTCCATCTGCATTTATAATGCAACAACCACGTCATGATATCATCTTCATAACAAAATTTAATATTTCAAATTACCTACTTATTTATATCGAGTGTGTAACAAATAAAAGTTTATGTAGAGCCACGATTAATTCTGTAAAATATTGTAACGCCGTTCTACTCCTCGTAGGTTTGATATATACAATAAAAGCACGACTGGCGGGGAATTCTTTGATTCTTTGAAAACTTTGATATATTTTACTTGTTATTTCCACAGCATCCATAAATACACTTTTTCATATATGCTGTTTCCACAGCAGATATCAACTATCTTAGATTCCAGACTTAAGTTTTTTGTTTTCTAGAAAAGACCTTTACATCCGCCTAACTTAATACACTGCAGGTTACTTAGACATTAAGCATTGACGGAAAATACTGCAGAGCGTGAATTAATGCGCCATTCTTAGCGAAAAAAGGGTGTAGGCTCTTGCGGTAATTGTACTCAAGTACGTGTACAACTAGGGTTGTGTATTAAATTTAATGCAATATTTGTACTAACTGCTAATACTGGAAGAAAGAAAATTAACCGTGAGTAACGAATCAGAAAAAGTGAGTTTTGTAAATGGAAATAAGGTAAGTTAAAATAAAAAATTTTATACTTTTATAAAATATAATAAAAATGTAAAATATTTCTAACAAATATCGTGGTATTTATTTCAATAACTATGTCTCAAATCGAAGTTAACAAAATAATAACGGTCTAATGAAAGTTTTAGATATTTTTGAAAGAACTATGTAGTAAGTAGCAATACAGTTTTCTCTTTTACCTACATTCAAGTTTATTTCTATTTACCTAACATTTATAACATTAATAATATATAGGTCAGACAAAGAAATGTCTAATGGAAAATGAGGGTTGCGATAAGTATTCATATTTCATTGCAACTTATCGATCGTGATAAAAATTGTAAATTTAAAATTTTGGTGAATGATGGATAAACGAAAACTTTACCTAATATTTTACCCGGCGTTAGTATAATGTCAGATTAGTAGCAAGCAAACTATTAAGAACTTATGTCAAGTGCTGCAATATAGAAATGTAGAAAATTAAAAGATCAAGTAAATAATAAATTCAACTGTGAAAATTCCTTTTGGCCACTGCTAATATTTTTTTTAAGCATTTAACAGGCTATGAAACAAGAAAACAAATTAACCGGTATTTCAATTCTATCATTGAACAATAATACTTTCCTTAGAATTCGCCAATAAAAGGTTGAAAACAAAGTTATATTATTTATATGTATATTACTATTTATATGTAGGTACTTGCGGATGCATTTATATTTTCACATGAAAATAAAATTTTTGTCACCTACTACATCACAAAATATCCAAAGGAATAAAAACCTGAACTGATTTAATAAAGTATCTTTTAGTCAAATAGCTTAAGCCAGTTGCTTTGTGTTTTTATCACGTATATGATCCTAACTTAGAACGTGTGAGCACTTACTATTCAAATATTCTACATCCCAAATAATAACCATTACATTATTCCAGAAACTTATTGCAATAACAAAACATATTTTCAGATTGTCCATTTATAAAGAAAAATTCTCAACATTATGCTTTTGAGAAGAATAATTAGAATTCTCTAATATAAATATTATAAACCATGGAAAGTAAAAAAGCCATAGTACTATTGGCATCATGTACCAAATCGATAATCTAAATTTTTGCTTGCAAATTATTTATATAGAGTTTCCATATACAAAATTGAATTCACAATTTTTTACCCTTAGTTTTGGAATTTGAAAAATTCCTCCTTAAATATCACTTACTTAATAAAAAGAAAGTCTAAGCTCTAGGGAGTAGTTCTATATCATATAAACAAAAATATAGGCCATGTTGTTACATATATGATTAATTTTTTGTATGAAAACTCATATTAATAACATAATAATATAGAAGTTATAATTATTTCCAAGTGGCTTAAAATGCATATAAAATATTTTTAAGCTTTGTTTGTATTCTACGAATTACCTAAGAAAATATGAAAAATTAAATAACAATATTTTTGAAATTGCACATGTAAATTCTCAAAGTATTTAATAAATATGATGCTTAGAAATATACCATATAACACCAACAATATGCAACAATATATGCATGCATTCACGTACTTATATACTTCATCTTTATACTTTCTTAGAAAACTTTCACATGCCTTCCTCAGTTTCAATAATATCTTCACTTTAAGTGAAGTAAACAAATACTTTCCTAAATAATTTTCCTAGTCTAAGATGGTAGGTACTTGTGGATGTATTTTGTTCTTAAATGCTTTTCATGTAAATGTAAAAGTGAGCTTCTAAAACCTGAATTTGTTAACTTCCAAAAATCTGACATTGACACATTTCCATACGATTTCCAATCCCTCGAGTGCTACTGGAAGTCTCAAGCTGCTTCTGGAAGTTGTAGGAAAGTATGCATGACCTAAACGACCTTCCTAAATCCTCAGAGTAGTGACAGTGTGGCTTTATAAATTCTACATAATTTCCAAGTTTACATAATTTCCAAGTCTTTTAATTGAATGCGTAATATCTTTGACTTATTGTTCTTTATGATTTCCAATTCCTCGAGTGACACTGGGACTCTTTTACCTTATTCAAAGTAGCAAAAACATGTGAATGACTTAAACGAGTTGCCTAAAACTTGAGATCTGTGTGATTTTGTAGATAAGCTGAGAAGTAAGCTTTTCCACATAATTTCCGATTCCTTGAATGGCACTGGAAATAATGTGTAAAAGTATACGTCTAGGATGCAAAATAAACAATTTTTCTCAATTGTACAACGCAATTTGCCAGCTTAAAATATTTGAATTTGGTGATACTTATAAGAGACTAAACGAAGTTTTCTTAAGCTTCTTTTAATCGAGCAGTTCGGACATAAGTTGAATTGCACTTTATTAGTTTAAATAACTGGATATTTATCTAAATACTAACAGTTTGTATAACAAACTTGCAGTTCAAGCTGTATTTCGACCTACGTCGATTAAGTTTTAAAGATTCTATGTATAAAGAAATTACTGACTGGTATTAAATGTTCAAGATCCGTTTCCTTTTCAACAAAGTAAAAAAAAGCCTCATGTGCCTCATATTTACTACCATAAAATTAAAAAATTATGTTAAATATCATAAAATATCCACATCTCAAAAATATGATATTATCACAATGTATGTACAGGAAAGGGCAAAGAAGTGTGTGACTTTGAAAACACTATGAAACAAACACTTATCTATTTTTTCCAAATTATTTCTTTACCATCATAAAATAGCCCACTTTCAAAATCTTCTTCAAAAGGAAGCCGTCATCTTTGTAGTGATGGACAGTTTGTCAGGCACGTTGAAAGTTGTTTACGATTTATAGCCTCATATACTCAAACACTTTAGAAAAACAAACTGTTACTTGGTTTTAATGGCCTGTCTAAAAAGCAATTCCTATTATCAGTTCCGTTTTTTCAGTGCTTCAACTAGTGATGAATTTATATGAGGCACACTTTGCACTGGCTTAGGGCATCAACGCAGAGAGGCAACCGGGGATCCAGGGTAAATCAGGTAGACCCTCCGGTTAATTCAAGGTATGGTGAAAAATAAAATCATAACTTGCAAGTAGCGTTTCTTAATATTATTATTGCCATAAGAAAATACTAAACATTACCAACGATATCTTCAAGCTGAGTGCCAAGATTCAGTAAATTGAAAAGAATTAAAACATATCAGCGTGCAATATTCAGTCAGAGAAGTTTAACTGACTACGCGATACTAGTCGTTGAATTTAAATCTACCTTTGAGGCGGATCGAAAATTAAAACTATAAAATAGGCCATGTTGACCGCAGTTAAAGGCAACATTTGAAATAAATGTGAAATGCGAAGTTTTTGCGGATCAAGTTTTTGCCAATTGATTGACGAACTGGAAGCTATTATTACTCACATTATTCGCCAAATACCACTCGAAATACTCGTATTCGTAGTCGAAATTTAAAACTGTAAAATAGACCATGTTGACCGCAGTTAAAGACAACATTTAAAATACATGATCTTAAAAAAAAAATGACAAGAATGGCTCTTTTGTATGATAATAAATAAAATCCGACAAATTTATAATTATTACATTGTTTTTAGTTTTGAAAAAAATTACTTCCAAATGAATCACTCGGCTTGTTTGACGAGGGAAATTTGGAAAAACTTATGCGTTTCTATTTGAAAACGTTTTTTAAAATCGCACATTGCTCTGCTCCACTCTGTTTATGCAACAAACAACGTTAGTACCTACTCCTTCAATGAAACAAACAAACTTATGTACAATTAAAATAATTACTATGCAAAGTTTTAAGAGTTTTCTTATGTATCTAAACCACCATATCTTCAACCATTTTCTTTTCTTACACTGTTAAAATAAACATAAAATAATTATGAGTGTCTTAAGCAACAATACTCGTATAAAATAATTTATCCCATAAGACATATCTTCACACCATAAATAGTTATTAAAACTGTTTAGAGTTATTACTTAGTAGACGTTTGGGAATATATCAACGAGCGAAGTTTATTAAAAAATTTTTGTACGAAATTAAAATTCTCGTGGACATAAAAGTTATGAACCCTTATGTGTGTGAATCCTGGTACCCAGATGCTACGAAGAGCCATTTTCCGCCCATCACACACTCGAAAAAAAAGTTTAGATTTTCAATTATTATTGAATGCATTTGTATTTTTAAAGATGTGTATTATTTATATGAGATTTATCCCGTTAATTATTATTGGCAATTTCTTGGCAATAGTTTTAGAAATTATTGTCAAGAAAGAGAGTAAGCTCTTTTGTGTACATTTTGTTGTTTTTTGGTCTTTGAACAATTTTTCTTTTACGAAGTATTAGTTAACATTCACTTAATTTATTTATTATTTGTGTTTGTTTACTCCCTTGTATATACAGTGTGTCGCATTTAGACACCCCCATAATTTCGTTATTCATGGGAATATCGATTTGAAATTTTGTACAGTCATATTTTATGGGTGACATTTTTAAGATACTTAACAGAAATCTGCACTTTCAACTCAGCCTACCACAAATTGCTAGCGTCACAGATGGTTAGAGATATTGAACAAAAATTTATGAGAAAAAGTTTCTTAGAGTATGTTTTTACACCGATATACCGATTTTTATTACTTCATTCGTATCTTTAATTTTTTCATTATTTTGGTCCACACTCATCATTAGAAACAAGTTTATTGAAATATTCGTATACATAACACTATTAAATTATCAATTTGTCCAGTTTCTGTATGCATTCAAGTATTTCAATAAACTTTTATTTAATTCAAACGAGCTATTTCACAGAATTCGTTTCAGTTTTACTTAAAAAAATTTTCTATTTTATTTCTAAATTATAAATTTAGTTTTCCCAGATTATAGTTTGAAGTATTTTAAAATATATTTTGAAAAATAGTGGTGGAGCCTCTTACAATTTGAACTTTTTGAATCATAAAAAGAAGAAAATATACACTATTAGTTATTTTGGCCATCAATTTTGCTCACAAAACATGGCAGGCAGGTACTTTATACTATTCCCTGATCTATTAAATAATTCATAAAAATGTCAAGTATAAAAATATTAAAATACATATAGTTTATTACTAAAAAAAGAACTAAATAAACTACTTCTTTTTTTTTTCTATTTTTTGTAATAATGCCAAATAATAATAATTTTAAAAACATTTTATAATAAGAAAAACGATTCTTATAAACTTACGGATAGTATGTCTTGTTTTCAACAAACAAGATATAACAATTTATACTATTAAAACGACAAATAATATTTTATTCACTTGCATAGATAGAATGAATATGAACGGCATAACTAAATTGGATAAAGACAACAATTTTATATTCAATTTCAAAAAGTACGATTCATATTTCACTGAGCTTATAGTTAGAAAAAGAATCCTTGTTTAAGGATATGTAAGTAAGGTTAGGCTAATTCATTTTTTATTTGAAATAAAAACAAAACGGTACAAGATATCAATATCGTTTTTCAACCGACTTCAAAAAAGGAAAAGGTTCTCAATTCGACTGCATTTTTTTAATTTTTGTAACCTCAGAATTTTCAACTGGGTGAACCAATTTTAATGATTATTGTTATTTTTGGAGTCGGTGTCACCAAGCAAACTGTTCTGTTTCCTTGACTGACACCGAATCCAAAAATAACATTAATTGTAACTATATTATTTTTTTAACTTTTTAGTGCATATATGTTTTGGAATAGTTTTTTTTGTTTGAAGTCGGTTTTTTTTTGTGAAAAGTTTTTTTACTTTGTGATTTTTAGTGAATCTGAAATACACTAACTAATCCGTTACTAAGAAAAGAACCATCGAAAGCGGTTGGCGTGATACTGAGTTATTCGTACATTTGTCTCGTACATATTCATGCAAATTTAATACTTATATAGTTTTCTTATAGATGCCTATGTCAAAATTGGACAAAATTCATGGGACTACGCAAGAAGCACCAGTTTTCAAATAAAAATAGAATCATAAAAATTGGTTCCCTCAGTCGAAAGTTCTGAGGTTACAAACATTAAAAAAAATTCAGTCGAATTGAGAACGTTCTTCTTTTTTGAAGTTGGTTAAAAAAGATATTGTTTAAAATTTTAAACATTGGATCATGGCATTATAATTGAAAAAGGGCATCTCCTTCATGCCGAAAATCAACGAAATATATTCTGAAATGATTGAAAATTATAAAGAATTATATTCCATGCAGGTGAGTATCGACAGTGAACATTTCGCCATTACCTCAAGTTACAAACAAACACGTTATAGATTTAATATTCCTAATACTTGAAATTTAGATTTTTAAAGTGACAGACTACAGATACGACCCGTTATTGATCAGACTAAAATCTTATCCCAATTATATTTCTACATAAAATGACAAAAAATTAACTACAGGACCATAAGTTAAGTAGTGCAACTCTAACAATATCGATCGCCAAATTAAACGGAACTTAATATTTTTCTTGTACAAATTTTTATCAATGAAAAAATAATTCCAGAAAATACATAAAAATTTCATACGAATATCGTCTACTCAACATTGATAACATTCAAAAAGACTCATCATTTTAGGAATCTAGTATAGATTTAACCAGACACAACAATTCAAAATAACACAACAATTACTTCTTTTAAAAGCATATACACATAGATAGAAAGATATATGTACTCATTTTAAAATGATAAATGCATTTTTCTTGGTGTTTTTTTATTTTATATTATATACATTTTTTTTATATACTACACGTAAAATTTATTATAATAGATTATACCCATAAAATATTTAAAAAGTTTATTATTTAAATAATAAAAAATGGATGATGGTACTCTGTGTACACATACATGAAATTGTTAAAATTTGTGACTCTCATTTTTGTATTATATATTTTTCATTTGGGGATAAAATATTATAAAAATAGTATCATTGAAGTCTTTTAAAGAAAAAAGACAAAAACTTACAGAACGTATCAAAAAATATGAATTAATTGACAGGACAATTGCATCATAAAATATCTATAACTGAAAAAAAAATCGATCCAAATATTGCGATATCTCAGAAACTCATTAAACAAACCTGATTTTTAAACTTTTTGGATCAAAATTACCCCATCCGATAAGTTTCATCAAATTCCAAAACAATAATTTATTTTTTTTTTTTGCATTTTTCTCGGTGTTTTCAAAAGGGTACCCCTTAAAAAAATTGCAAAAAATCGAGAAATTTTTATTATCTCCAATTTCGATAAAACTCAGTATAAGAGGTAATTTTGACCCAAAAAGTACAAAAATCGGGTGCAATTTAAGACTGGTCAAATCGTTTTTGAGATACGGACTAAAATCGATCCAAATATTGCGATATCTCTGAAACTTTGCATCCAATCATTAAATTAACCTGATATTTAAACTTTTTGGATCAAAATTACCCCATCCACCGAGTTTCATCAAATTCCAAAACAAAAATTTTTTTGCGTTCTCTATTTTTTCAAAGGGGTAATAATCATAATACCCCTTAAAAAATTGGAATAAATCGAGTTTTTTTTCTCCAATTTCGATAAAACTCAGTATATAAGGTAATTTTGATCCAAAAAGCACAAAAATCGGTTGCATTTGATGACGGATCGAATAGTGTTTGAGGTACGGACTAAAATCGAACCAAACATTGCGATATCTTAGAAACTCTACATTGTTACTTATTATAGGTGAAATAATTTTTAAAATCGGATAAGTAGTTAATTCAAAAATGACGAATTTCCACACAAACTATCATCGCGTTTTCACCACCAAAATTAATTTCAAAATTGACTACGATTCTTTTAAGCTTTCAGCACTTATTTTAACTCCTTGAGGGATTAATTACCGAAAATCCTTTTTTAGTGCACACTTATATAACTTAAGGAACATTTGTACAAAGTATGATTACCCCCCCCCCCCACTAGACCACCATCTGTACATTGAGGTAAGTTCGATAATTTAATATTTATAATGACCTTCTTTATTTTTCTTTCCCACTGTTGGTATTTTAAAATAATAAAGAATCCACCAAAGAAAAAGTAGAAAGACCTATATCCAAATATATACACATACACAAAGTTGTGTATCATCTATAACACAATAAACTTTTCTTGTGTAAAACATATTTTACATATAAATATTTGATGTATAAATGTCATAAGAAGTCAGCACAATGCCGCACAGCGTGTGAGTATCTACGTATTCTTTACAAATATGACGTAAAAGCATGAGAGAGATATGAATGATTCAAAGATAAAATATCACTATTCTGTATCAAATACATATACATGATATATATTGTAAGTACACTTCACGTTAAAATTAACTGAACGTAGACAAGTGAAATTTACAAAATTTAAAAAACTCCGGACAATGAAATTTATTCCTTGTAAGCCGATTTTTGGCAAGTTAGCTATAAAATGTTGTTATCGTTTAGGGGCTACGATGCCACTGAGAAACACACAGACGCACAGATAAACACCATAAACTTATAACACTCCTTCTTAAATCAATATAAAAGTGATGTTCAAGGACAAGGAGCTATCATTTTTTGGAAATGTTTTAATTGAAATTGAAATATTTGAGTTGACTTTGTTCTTTTGAATTATTGTTTTGAATTACCTAATTATTTTACCATTTCACTTTTCGAAATGAATCGAGCCAGGTTTATTTGACCATTCATTTCCATAGTAATTATTTATATATAAAATTATATGCCATGCCTTTCCAAATTGAATTGATTTTGAAGATCATGGCCAATTTTTTAGTTTTTTCGAAACATAGCTAAGAACACTCTCTCTCCGTTAAATTACTTTTCAAATGAGCACACACACATATTTTTTAAATCTTTCGACGTGGTCTTGTCAAGTATATAAATAAGAAGGGCTGCACGATGCAAAAAATTTTACGATAATTATTTTAACATTTTTGTTTTTTAGTTTACAATGAAAACAAAAATTCTGGCACATTTTTTTAGACATTATTCCGAATCCAACCAGCACCATATTTCATGAAATTTGAAATTCTTGAATATACTAGTTTATTGAAACTAAGAAATGTTTAGCGTTTGTTATGATTCTGGTATGTTATGGAGACAGATACTATTTTCTATGTTAGCACCAGAAGTATTGTGAGTATCACCAATCTGTATGAACCTTACGCCCATTCTGCATTGGCTGGTCCGCCATGATTATTGCTAATGTTACTATTCCTTCAATACAGTACACAGTATGGCGTTCACATCGATAGAATATGGCATTCACACTGATGCTGACATAGTGATATCCACAAAAACTTCTTACCGAGTAGGTTCAGTTTTTTTCAACAGACTTGTATATTTCATCGATATAGATGTTAGTATTTGTATTGTGTATATTTTATATGCTACGGATATCTACAGCAAAGTTATATACAAATTTCACCTACATACAAAATGAATGTAAAATAGAAATTTATTAAATGGGAAAAAGATATCATTTTGAAAAAGATATGACAAACATGAATACAACGAACGAACTAGAACGTTTGAATAGACAGACATATCACAAATAACACCCATTTAATGAAATTATTTGAATTTATATATTCTACAGCTATAAAATTGGTGTGAATGCTTTACGATCTGTGTTGTGTAAAAGCACGAAATTGAATGTGCAACAGAGGAATATATATTTTCAAAGGAATGAAAATGCTCATTAACTATTACATAATCGTTTTTTACTATTAAACTATAAAAATTCAATATTCATGTTTTGGTTTGAACTAAAGCTTTTTAACATTTGTAAGGGAAATCATTTTACCGATTGATTTCAAATGAAAATTTTGAGAATATTCAAGTGTAATAAACTATTGGCTGTGATACAAAACGTTAAACAAAAAATAAATTAAATATTATGTCAAATTTTTAGATTTTGTAAAATTTTGCCCTCTTTTGCTCTTTTTTACGTCTTGACTAGCGCAACCTTTGTTTAAAACCCCGGTACCAATGTTTGGAGTATTATGTCTTTTAAGATCTTCACACAATGACTTATATATTAGGTTTTTTTTTTTATAATGGAGTACTTAAATTGTTTCATATTTCAAAAAATAAAAAAAAAAAACAAGTGAAAACAAACAATTTACTGAGTAAATTGTCGAAATGCCATGTTTAGACAGTATTGATTACTCTATCACATCTATCACATACATTCCTGTCACACATACATGACTGATATTCCCATATAATACATACTATTCAATTTGCGCCCTCACGGGTAAACGGTGATGTGTACGAAAAAAATGTTTCAAACAAAAGTTTTTTTTTTTATATTATATGGGACATTTTTTACCTTTAAACTATTGTTCTATCTCTTACGGTTTACAAGATCTTGAGTAAGCTGTAAAAATTTCAGCTTGATATCTTTTTCGTTTTTGAGTTCACAGACGAACGGAAAATTATGTTGGTAGCATCAATATTTTTAAACGTTACAAATTTGGAATTAAACTTAGTATACCTTGATATATATTACATATATACATGGTTTAAAAATGTATAAAACAATTAGCTTTATTTCAGTAAACCCAATCTGTCTATGCTGTGAGTTACGATAGAATTCTTCTTTACTTTTTCTTGAATAATATTTGTTTGAGCTGATTGAGTTGATACGAAATTGAAGTTTGATCGGCCAATGCATTTGATGTAAATTTTCATGCAAAGCCTTCTATTCTTATTTTCAAATCGTCATGCCAATTGCAGCAATGTGATGCCTTCAATTTACATTGTACTTATATAAATTGATAACATCATATCGTGCCAATTGGAATAATAATTTATGAACTAGACCATAAGTTTAAGTTAGTAGTGAAGTTTAAATACCACAATACAGGCAAAATTGTAAGACGATTCTCTATTAGATCAGTAATAAATCTTGCAAACGTGTTTATTAGAGCTCGTACTTAGAACTGAAGGATAAAGGTCAAGATAGCCCCACTATTTTTAAAATCTAGAATAGAAGAAGTGTTTTAGCTCGTATTTATTGACTTCAGACTGCTGTAAAAAATCATTTTGAACCAGTATGTAGTAAAATTTGAATTTTTTTTTAAGTTCATCTTATCTACATTCAGAAGGTCAAAGTCTTTAATGACCAAAACTGAAAAATTTAAAAATGCTAAAATTTATTCTAACGTAAATTATTTTTACTACTATGTTATTTACTTTCAGATTAGCTTTATAAAATTTACTGAGACTATGCATTTCCGATGTTCGATTCTAGATATAAAAGGTTTTAATTCATTTTCATTTAATTTTATTTCAATATTCTACACAAAAAAGAAAACGATATAAAATAATGCAATCGTAATACATTCGTTAAAGCTCTTAAGTATATGATTCATCATTTAATAAAAGAACTATAAAGTAATATATTATATTAGATTTTATTGTGTGTCTAAATGCAATTTATCACAAAATATATATATAAATTTATAAATTTGTTATAATGTATAAAATGAATGCTTCAAGTCCACTACTTGCTTTATATATAGGGTTTTACATTTAAAATGATAGAACTTTAAACTTAAACAATTTGTATAATGGTTCTTTTATAAATTTCTCAGCTAATTTTTTCAAAAACTAATTGGAACATAAAAAACTGGTAAAATTAAATAAAATTTATGTTTGAATGAAATGCAAAAAAATTGCCTGGTTTTATTTTTTGAAAATGTTTTGAAATGAAATTTTATTTTTTCCTAGACCTCAAGTTTCAGTACCTAATTTTGTTTTTTAACGCTAGAAATTGTAGTAAAAGTAACGAAAACTTTATGGTTTCTCATATAAAAGTTATTTAGCTTATTATTTAATTATATAAATTTCTATCATTTTAAATGAAAACTCTTTAGCAGTAGTTAAATAAAAGATGGTATGTTATAAATAATACATGTTCTTAATAGCTTCTTTCACGTTTACGTGCAGATTATTATGTGGTATTTAGCCCAAAAAATGGCTCGGTACTCTGATCCACACTCAATTCAATAGTTTCTTTAAAATTTTACCTTCGCCTCACTTGTCACTTGCTTGCCTCGAGACGAACATAAAATATAGGGCCTTGAATCTGATGGACAATTTTGTTTAACAGTCACTCTCACTATGAAATAAAGAAAGTCACTAACCTTAAAACTGTTTCAACATTTGTAAGCTCGTATGGGAATGCGTAAAAAATCTTCGAAAATTATAAGATAGCTTTTCTCATCATTCCAATCCCCGATGGAAAATGTCGGGTAGTAGAAAATTTGTAGGTTTATATTCAAAATCGAAAAAGTACAAGCTTTCGAATGCGATGCAGACAATCCAGATTAGAAATTACGCATAAGTATTTAAATGATTTTAAAGATGCAATTTTCTGATGGTGTAGATAAAATTCTGGACGACACATCAATTTTTTTCCGAAAGATATTCTTTAAGATGTAAACGAATATTAAATTCATAGCAATCAGATCCAAATAGTTATTTTTTAAGTAAATATGAATTAAATTTTCTGAATTGGGGAATAGGCTGAGAATATTTTTTAAAAGAATGTTTTTTTACTTAATTAACAATTGAAGACGGATATAATTCCATTTTTCCCCAGCCAATCACTAGGAATTATTATTTTTCCCATACCAAAATATATTTTACCCATATTAGAGATTCTATAATTTTATTATTGCATAATTCGTTTATTTTTTTGACAGTTAATTTTTCAATCACACTAATAATCGAATTTATTAACTATAATGTCATAACTGTTATTTAATTATGTAAATTGTTGATACTTGTCAATAAATGTTATTTAAAAAAAAGAAAAGAAAAAAATACAGAATATATGGAATAATAATTATGTGAAAGCAATTTTACAGGATGGGTCATCGAAAACAACATACTTGGTTCCTCAAGAGATTCAAAGTTGATCCCTGCATGATTTTAAGAAAATTTGGCTACAGGTCTGAGGGCTATTTTTTTAAATATACAGTCCGTGGTGAGTGAAAGTGAATTTAGTCTTAAGTTATTATGAAAACCATGACCTAATATTTTTAAGCTTTCGAAGTATCAAAAACTTCTTCAATCTTCTTACAAGTAATTAAGACATTTTGAAAAATGGAAAGTTATAGGAATTTTTTAAACCTATTCGGACAATGTAAGCAGTAATTTAATAATATTTTAAAGCTTCAATATTTATTTCTTTTAGCATACAGAATGATTTTTAAAAAACTTTTCAGCTGATTTTTCAAAAACGGATTGGAAAATCAAAAAAAGTAAATCATATTTTTGAGGAGAATTAACAAAATGTGTGTCTATTTCTATTTTCCTAGGACGCTTTCCGGATTAAGCAGAAGTGAACTATTTTTAAACGGAACTACATATCATGTATAACAGATTTTGTTTCTTTGCT
Organism: Chrysoperla carnea; assembly: GCF_905475395.1. Lineage (NCBI taxonomy): Eukaryota > Metazoa > Arthropoda > Insecta > Neuroptera > Chrysopidae > Chrysoperla > Chrysoperla carnea. The sequence goes on along the minus strand of NC_058337.1, from coordinate 110,546,989 downwards.
GCAACAAAGGCCACCTTTCTTTTCTAGACCTCAATTTTTACCTGATTCTCAAATAATAATTTTTTGTAAGCTACTTATTTATTTATCAAAATACAATATTTTGTTTACAAAAATTTTTTTAATACTATTCCTACAGTTTAAAAAACTGTTAAATCAACTACAAAAATTGGGGTCTAGGTAAAATTTCAAACAAAGGGTGTTTTGTTCGAAGCAAACAATCAGAATCTGTTATAAAAAATAGGAATTTCCATTAAAAAAAATAAATCCGTACAAAAACAAAATTAGTTCGGAAACTTTTAAGAAAATCACATTGTAAAAGAAATTATTATCTTTTCGTTGTGTTAATCTACATAAAGATCTTAACTGTCTTAATTTGATTGAGGAATCTCTGACTGACGTTACCGTAGACGACGCTACCGTCACCCGATGAATGACTTTTTAGAACAAACACCTATCTAACTATATAATGTAACAAACAACTCTGATGTTGCTGTAACCTTATACAATACAGAATGCTCCAAGTTATATCAGCGAAACTTCATCCAATAGTTGATAACATTCCCAAAACAATGACTTCTCCATAAACTTATACCTGCCGAAATATCGTTTTCTAAATAAAGGATATTGAAATTTTAGATAAAAAAGATGAAAACTGCGCAACTGCTACTTCGACAAATTGACAATAGTCAATGACGCTAGATTTTTCTTTACAAAACGTGGCGATGACTCTATCCAATTGGCTGATTTTCGTAACACATACTATTAAATTGTCAATTTTTCTATGCAAGCGTATTGTTAAAATCCACAAATCTATACATATTTTCCAAAATTTCAAGATCCTGTATCAGCAAAAGGACGCTTTTTCGACAATAAGTATATCGAGAAATTGCCATTATTTTGATTTCGTGAAAATAGCACCCATAAATGCAATTTTCATAAAATAGATAGGATTTTTTTCGTTTATCCATCATTTAGCCGTCCTCAAAATGTCTGTTATTAAGGGTGGGTTGTCTACGTTTTCCCACCCAAAATATTTGTTTGCCTACCCTTCGAATTTTTGGGTTATTAAAATTTGACATCAGCAATCTATTACTCATTATTACCTTTTTATTTTATAAAAGTATTAAAAAAAATTACATGAATAAATAGTAATTTTTTATGTTTTAATAAAGTTTTTATGAAGGAAAATTTACATTTGGGAATGCTAGAGTAAAATTTTATTTTGAAGGACGGATTTGACGAGTTTGAAGGTGCTGATGCAACCCGCAAAAAACAAATGCGTACAATCCGTCGCTAAGCGAATATTTCGCGTCATAACATTCATTAAGATGTTGAACAAATGATGGACGAATTCAACGAACCCAGCCAGCATTCAACGAAACTTGGGGTGCTACTTTCATGGAGATAATTATTTTAACTTGATTCACCATTTAAAGTCTGCTTTTATAACTTGGACCACCCTGTCTACGTATATAAGATGTTGTGTTACATTATACATATTGTTTTCTCTTTCTCACCTTGGTACATTACATCGTTAAATGAGCAAGAACATGTGCAACATTTAAAACGTGTAAAATTATGTTTTTAGTAAAAACATTATTATAAATTTGTTTAAATTATAATGGAAGCAGATGAATATCGTATACGTTAAAAGAATGGAAACATGATATAGTTGAAAGAAAACTGTAAGGAAAATTTACTTTTTACAACTTACCCCCCTGAATGCATAGCAATGTTGTACATTTATCTCATTTTTATTAACTTGCATTTTAACTTTCAGATTGATGCATAGGTGTTAATACACCAGTTTCAAGACTAGTAAAATAGATCAGAACCCTAAGTTGGACACCACCAACATATTGAATAAATTTTGTTTTACATAAATTTGAACTATTCATGTCAATATAAAACTAAAAGTGAACCGATAATTTCATATTCTTAAAATTTAGCCTAAAGGTTTGCCTCGGTCAAAATATGCAAATATCTAAACGCCTCTTATCAGTTAATCCCCGCCCTGCCATTTGTTGATAATAAAAATATCGTCAAGATATCATTTTCATCAGCAAAAGAACATCGTTATCTTTTTAAGAAAATATAATTGACAACCATCACTCCGATGATAAATGTTTTTTGCATTGATTCCAATTATTGAAGTAAGTGACGTTCAGATAAATGGCCCGATCCATTTCTTGTGCTAGAGACTGGTCTAAAATTAAAATGCGAGGATTTTATTTGCGATTTTGTTAGCGAATAGCTTTTGGTTCTTTGACATTTTTAAATTTGCAAAAGCATAAATTGACGTGAGCAACTAGACCAATTTTTTTAGTTTGTTACTAATGTAATTGCTTGACCAAGGCAAATATAATTTTCTCTAATAGTGGAAATCTGCTTAATGTCTGGTATATCAACTTGATTTTTTAATACCAAAAACTCAAATCAGTAAGGTCAAATGACAATACTAAGTCTAAAGAGCTTCGTTTCTTAACACAGTGGAATAAGTGGAACATGACATATAATTATATAAACAAATAATTGTTTTGGGACAATTTGAACATTTTGCCAAAACAATGTGCAAGTGAGTGAAAAAAATCCTTTTTCGAAATTGTAATTTTTAGCTTTTTAATAAATACGATTTAAGAACCCAATGCGATCAGATTCCCCTCGTGAAATATTTCTGGTACTCTCGAATACAAAGTGGGATAAAATCTATCAAGCAGACTGCATGATAAACGAAGATGATTCATTTGAAACAAATGTTCACCTTACTAAACCAGGGCAATCTAGTTAAACCAGGTTTTTGAGCTTTCAAAGGTATGAATACAAATAATTATAAATACAATAATTTTAGAAAAAGATGAGTGAAGGAGTTAAAATCTCAATAACACCGAAAATGTTTCCAAGATAATCAAATAATTTTTCTAAATTAAGTAAAATGCCCCCATTTTTTGTCGTTACACTCTGTATTGAACGAATACATTAACATTCAGATGTATACCATAAAGTAAAACAGTTGTTAAATTTATAATTGAACCAAGGCACAAAATTTATAATTCAAACCAACAGTGACCTATTTGCATAAATGAGATTTATTATCTCTTGTACAATGTCTATGTGAGATTGTGTCAGTTCTCTTCTACGTTTTCGTACATAGGTATATATGAATGTATGTATATGTATATGTGAATGTTTTTGGAAGAATTTATTGGTGTCTATTTTCAGTTTACAGTTGTAAATTTTACTGTTAATACCGCACTCACACAAAATGTTTGTGGAATTTTATTCGTTTGACTCTTAAGTTTGACTTTATTGTACCTAATGTGACTTTAGTATATGCAGAGAGTCAAATGAATTTGTAGTAACATAAAATGTATATGTAAGATTATTATTAAAAAAACCAAAAATAAATAATTAGAATTTCACTCAAATAATATTTATACCCATCGGAGGTCAAATTCAATAAAACACCACTAGGTTAATTCTTTGAAAACTTTGCCACACTTTAATGTTTAATACAAACGTTCATTAATAGCAGGTAATAGCGTCCGTTCGCAATAACTGTCCATAAAGAGCTCTCCATATTGATTGCTCAATTATCAAATCGATAAGCTAAACATTTAACAGAACCCATTACCCATTTTTCCATAAATTTTTTCATTCTAGTGAAAATAACAACTAAATACCCTATGATATGGTCACATATTTTTTTATTTAAATAAAACCTGATTATATTAGCTACAAAATAAAAAAAAATTGCTTGACAATCCGTCAAGTAGTTTTTGAACTATAAGCATTACAAAAGAAGCGTCTGGTTTTGAAAGCCTTCATTGCACGTAATGTGATGCAATGTACATACTCCAGTAGACATGTACTTTCTACCTGGAAAGTACTCCGAAGTTAATGAAATTATGGATGTTTTCAAAACTGATATTCCGATATCAAAGCAATTTATTTTATTTTCTGGCGCCGTCTTGGTTTAATGATAAAAGTATAGCTGTTAAAAAATAACTTGCCCCTGAGCTTGCAAATGGGTAATAATCGTAATGTTTTGATTATTATTTTGTACAATAAAATAACAAAAAAAAGTATTTATAAGTTTACGAATAATAATTTTAAAAAGAAAATATTTACAATATTCGTTGAAATAAATTGTTTACTTCCATTACCAAACAGGGTTGGATTATCAAATTCTTAAGGATCGCAATTCCATGACGCCAAAGTAACTACAACGACCACGTGTTTATAATTTCATTTGACAGTCTATATCACCTAGTTAAGAGTTCAGATAAAAAATTTTAATGTAACCCTTTCCAGCAGCTCATTGTTGATAATGTCGAAAACGTCGGATTACAGCCAAGTGTAAAGGAAACAGAATTATTGTCTTATCACTAGCTGTCATCCTACCAAACATTAAACTGTGGTCGATTTAAAAAAAATTCATGCCAACTCCTTATAATTTATAAATAATATAACACTTGTAAAATTTACTGTTCGTTACGTGTAGAACTGAATTCAGCAACCCTATCGGAAATATTTGTAGCACCTATATCGTTTCATTATTTTTTAAGTTCAGTTTTCACACAATACTTATATTATTATTAATATAATAATATAAGATGCCTGTAGTTTTAAATAATGATAATATACCAGGAGCCCCATTTTAAACATTTCTGCTGAAAAGTTTTTAAAGTCATTTGTTCGCCAATCATATAATTTCAGCGGAAATCTACTGCAAAAATAATGGACTCTACTATTGGGAATTTTGATCTCTTACTATTTTTAAAAATTGAATATTTATAACGTTAACTAAAACATATTTCAAACGATGTGTGTGCTTTTATTAAGAACAACTATTTTATTTAAAAATTTCCTCTAAAGTTCAGAGCATGAATTGATTTTTAAAGAATTTTGCAAGTCCAGGTTAAAACGGCCTCTGTGAGGTGTCCCTCTCCAAGTAGAACAACTCATACTCCAGACATTTTTCCAATAACCCTTCAATGAAGAAATTTTCAGCTCTTTGTTTTAAGTAGGGGGCATCTGGTATATTTAAAGGTATGGGCAATATTGTTACATTAATGAAAATCATTGCGTAAAAAGTAGGATTAATAATATACGCAGAGTTTTTAGCAAAACTAACCCATAAAATAATCTCCCACCAAATAAAACAGTATATTTAAATGAATAAAACAAGAATATTGTTTCTACTGTGACCTTTTTTGGTAAATGTGGCTACTCTTTTTAAAAACGCCCCATGAACTAACTTTGTGTATAGAAGTTATAAGGTTAAAAATATTTTTGCGACCGGCACCAAAAACAGTTCTGCGCGCAACAGAAACGACTCTGATCGTAAGTAATTTTATTTAACAACAATCCCATACTTCCAACATTCATTCTACATTGTCTTTATTATATTATGGTCATAAAACAAAACAAAATATACTTGTGCACGCATTTTAATTAGTGTTTGAATTCCCTAAATTATATTGTAATATTATTAAAGTAACAAACACTATTGTGTACTAGTTGGAAACTAGTAAAAATCTACTTGTTACTATTTGTAAAGTACATATAAACTGTGAAATGGAAGTATTTCATGACCCTACACAACATAAAATTTATTATTGTTTTATAAATGTTCATGTTTTATAACGGGTGTTTTATTAGAGGTGTACAATTTTAAGTTAAGGTAGTACGAGCGCCAAGGCAAATTTAGACTTGTGATTGAAATTATTTGTACCTAATTGAATGTAAACGAAAACTAAGAATACAATTTTTCGATATCTTGGTTTTCGAAATATCGAACCCGAAATAATGAAAAAAAAGTTTAATTTTCGATATTTTGAAAATTACTCCAGATATTGAAACGTTGTATTCTTCCTTTTCGTCTTATATGTCAATTTATAATATAATTCACCATCAAAATTATGCCTCCACTATCGTGCTTTTACATCCCCAATTTATTTAGATTTAAACTTTAATTTAAATAGGAGATCGGTTTATAAATTAAGTCTTATGTTTGACCTAATTTATGTTATTTTTTCTGTTACATTCATATATTGATTATATTTCATGAAATAATTGTAGGTTTATATATGAATTTTGTTCTTTTACACTTGAAACCTAGAATTTCCAATTCACCTCAAATCCTTGAATATAAATTTTTAAAAATTAAAAAAAAAAACATTTCTGTTATCATCCATGCACATAGTTATCACCCGTGCGAATAAGCTCATCGTAATTTTTATCGTGCCTTCAGAGAGATTTGTTATTCGTTAGATGGGTATTATATGTTATTCGCTATATGGTTTGATGAAACTTGGTAAAACTTACTTCAAAAAAACAAATCACACCGTAGAATATAATAAAATATAGTAAAATATTTAGTTACGGTTTTGAGTACATTATTATTTCGGACATTCGATAATTTTGTTTACGGCTACGAAGCTCCATAACATCTTCAATTAAAAATCTTTTAAAGAATAAGTTTTTACTTCATGATACTCATTTAGTCTCGATGATATTTCTTGAATAAGCGTCATTTCTGTTTCACCCCATACATAGTTTACATCTTTTTAAAAGCTAGCTCAAATAATATTATATATGAAGTTATTTGTTACAATAAAGTTAAGATCAAATCAACACTAGACATTACATAATATTATTTCATGTCGTATAATATTATACAGGGTTGTAAATTTTTATTTTCTTTTACATAAGCTGCTCCAGAAGTGTTACAAATGACTAAATGTACAGCCTCTTACGATAAATGCCTTCACTGTCAAGCAAGATTAATTGGAAAATAAGTCTTCTTCACACAGTGGCGGGAAGCGTCACTCAGAAATACTCTCTCCAAGCAAATTTTTATAACAGTGCTTTTCGATAGTAAAAACCTGTATGTAAAAACAACAGTAAGTCACACACTTTGCTCTAAAAATTGAATAGAAACTTCTATTTTTCTATTAAAAATAATAAACAGGATTTGATTTCTGCTTAAGTCATTTCGCGTTTACTTTTTTGCTTTGTTAATAATTCGAAATAAATTTTAGTGTCATGTCTACTATATCGGTAGACCTATATATATCGTATATCAGTAGTGCGCAAAGTTTCAGACCAACGCTAATAGAAAAGTACCTAGTCTAAATGGCATATTTTTTAAGAATAATTTACGTTAGAAAACAAAATGGTTCACTCTGTATATTTTCAATTTATTTTACAAGAATTATGTGCGATGTCGCTTAACCTAAAGTCCATTATATTTTCAAATCATAAAATTGAAATTAAATAGACTTTATGATGTATTAAATGTATAAAGGGCTGAGCTGGTAGATATTTTAGTAATTGTATTCATAGTGTGTAATAATGTTTCTCTTTGAGGCGTTATGCTTATAAACAATCACAGATAAATTTTTACTTTTTGGAAAAATGTTAGCATTAGGTGTAGAAATTTGAATTTAAACAAGTATTAATTTCACTTTGAAATAAATTATTTTATTTTAATTTAATTCAACACGAGAGATCAAAGCTAAATAAATTTCCTCCAAAAAATGATATGAACTAACCTTGGGGGGGGGGGGGGGCTTGGATTAAATTTATTAATAAAATTTTGTTCATTTTCAACCCTCGACCTAAAAAAAGGGGTGTTAAAAGATTGACCGCTGTGTGGCTGTCTGCCTGTCTGTCTATCTGTTTGAAAGGTAAGTAAATGGAGAGTGTTCTTAGATATGTTTCAGATACGAGTTTAGAGTTCAGTACCGAAAAATTTGTCGGGGGTTTTTTAAATTTTGTAAATTTTACTTGTGATACTTTTATAACATCAGGTAACCGCTTGTTCGTTTTTTTTCGCTGTCCAAGCAAAATTTGCACTTCTTGATTTAAAATCCGGTATATTCGATAGTTTTAACAAACAAAATCATATATTATAAAGTACTGATGACATATTACTTCAAAAAACTTTTATATATAATTAATAGATTCAAAATAGAAATGGTATTCTCGGTTTGTTGTTAGTTATGAATTTCAAATATACATACATAGAATTTTCATAGAAATGTTGGCGGTTGTCCATTACATTCTATATGTAGATAGATATGTGTTCCTGTTTTCTATATCCACATTCAAATATCTACTTCTCTATGTATATAGAAGGTGAATGATGATTAGTGGTTAGGGAATATTTCTGGACATTATGTTGTTGTTGAAGACACCAAACAAACCTCTATTATTTTACTAATTTTCATACCCATAAGATTTGAATAAACAATTATGGTTAATAATCATCTCTCTCGGCATTTATTCACAGCGTGATCCAGATTAAAGTTTTTACATTTATTGTGACTATTTTTAATCTTTGATACAAACAAGGCATAAAACTATTTGTCTATTCGTAATTTTTCAATCAGTTGAAACGTTTGCGTTTGATTTGTTTTTTTATTAGAATATTTTTTTGATCGAAGTGAATTAAAAGTCTGATTAGCCGTTTGAAGTTTATGCTACTTTCTTGTTTTGCAGGTTATGACAAAAATGTTGAACCACTATCCAAGTAAAGTATGAGAGCACCAGTACAAAAGGTTTGCTCCCTTTAACCCCCGAACTAAAAAATAGACATAATGGAGAGTGTTTGTAGCTATGTTTCCAGTGCAAATTGAATACTTTAAATACTATTGTTTGAAAGGTACCGGAAAACTAAAATTTAGCTATGATCTTCCAAATCAGCTCAGTTTGGAAAATGCTTTAAGGGAAAAAGACAAGTTTGAATTTTGAAATTTGTTTCTCAAAACTTTTGTCATTTTATTTATTTTTAAATTAATAAATAACTACATAACCAAATTTCATTTTTGTTTTATTGTTTCGAAATATAACAGGTCGCTTCCATCTGCAAGCAATTGATTACGTTTTAATCTTCAAACAATTGATTAAATATGAATCAAAATAGGTACCTACACATAATTTTCAAGAAAATGAAAATAGTTTTAGAAAATGAGCTTGCTTTTATTGACTTGTGTGTACTATATCGCAGTTTCTCATATTGATTAAAAATGTAATTAAAGTGTTTCTGTCTATAATTTCATATGTGAGTATAGTTTAGTTTTGATATTCAAAAGATTTTAATCTCATGTTTGAAGTTTATTTGACAGCATCCGCTGTGAAAAATTAAAAAAAATAAATTAAGACTGCATTTAATAAATGTGAAACGAGATACTTACGTAAAATTAGCATTATTATCTTGCTGGAGGCGTAATGAGTAAAAAAAACTTTATTCTATTTATTTGTTTTTCTATTCGCCATGGGTACTGATTCTAGCGCTGTCTGGTGGTAGAAAATAGAAGCTGTCTCTGAAAAGTCAAATTTATTTTATTTCTGTATTGTGGCACATCATATAGATTAAATAATTTTTTTTTTTATTTCACTCATCAAAATATAAATAAACAATTCAATCATAGCCATGCAATAATGACTTGTCATAGACAGCTTCTATTTGCTACCACTAGACAGTGCTAGAATCAGTTCCCATGGCGAATTTAGAGTGAACCATTTTAATCTGTTATGGCTCATAGTTCGTCTTGTTATTGATCAATCAAAAAAATAACTTTAATAAACGTTTCAGAGTTTGATGGGGGTCATCATGTTCTGACATCAGATTAGACTTAGTTCTCCGGGTTGCTTTAGTAGTCAATTTACATCCTAAAATAATAACAGATAGAATCAGCAATAAATATTGCTGTTTAACACAATTAATTTTCTCAGTTTTTAATTTTCTTACATGCTTTTTTATTTAATTTAAGATGGAAGAGTTCTTGTAGAGTTAAGAGTTTACAAATTTTCTCAAAAAGCAATTTTATATCCTCCGCATCTTGATTTTCTGTATCCTCTAATTGAAGTTGGAATATCATTATTATAAGAAATAAGCTATATGCATGTATAATAAATTTTCAACAAGTTTTCGTACAAATAAAACTTAAAAGTGCTTTAATGAAAATCCTACAAAACTTAACAGTTTAAAACCATATTTATGGTTTTTAGAAGTAGTGAGTTTTCTCAGAAAATAATTTATTACGATAAAATTTATTTTAGAATCAATATTATAAGAAATATTTTCACATCATCGTGTAATATATATAAAGTGTAAGTATAACACATAGAATTTTCGAAATGTTTTCGTAGTTAAACCATTTATATAATATGTGTATTTAAATCAATATTTATATAATACTAGGTCTAAGATTATGTTAAGAAACGATTATTTGTAAATTTCTGTTAATTGATATTTGAAATTAATTTGATGTAAATAAATCAGTAATATTTGAGATATTGTTTACAGGGTGATTTGAACAGAAGATTTGAATATACAATATTACCAAAACTATAAGGATAATAGTCGTATTCAACTCTTAATTTAATGAAGACAGCAATTTTTTACGCAAGATTTTACATCATTTCTGTGGCCAAGAGTTAAAGACAGCAAAATACCTGATAGTTTAGAGTTTTCAAAAATGGAGGGTTTTATTAATAATGAAGATGTAGCATCCACAGCAAATTCGTAAAACAATTTGTTGAAATAGTAATTTTCATCTTCTTTGAATATCAAAAATAAGGTTTAAAAACACCAGAAAATCTAAAACATAATTGACCGCCAAAAATAATGTTATTTAACACCTGTGGAATTTTGAAATATGAAGCGTTTTTCAACAAGCCTGCAATTATCTATCCAAAGGCAGAATATTTAAGATTGTATCACTAAAATTAAGTCACATTCTTGCTACATGGTCAAAGAAAAGACCGACAGAAAAGTCCATATGTGCCAGCAAAGTCATATTTTGTTGTACCAAATAGGCTATCAATTTATCAGATATGCTACTTCATATGCAATCCTATATTACTTTATGAATTTAATTTAATTTGAGTATTTGTCTCGTTCAAATTAAACGTTTCTAGGTGTCATATTTTAATCATAAATATTTAATTAAAAATTGAGATATTTCACATGAGAAGGATAACATTCATGACGGAATAATATTTAATAAGGTAACGCTAGCCTTACCATGCAAAGTATATTGTACAACTGTATAATTAAATAACATTTAGAAATAGTCACGTTATATACGCATTCTTGTATTTTGAGAATAATTTTCAGATATTCTATTTCTTTGCACGTATATATGCGTTTTAAAACTCAACTGACCTTATTTCTTTATGGATAACAAATGTGAATACTCTTGTCATGGATATTATTAAGTATGTTTAGATCTTAATCAACAATTTCTGGCCATTAGGTATGTAATATTTTTTTATATAATTTCCAGTGAATATTAGTTACAGAATATAAAAAGATATAATCAACTTTAAGATGTCGGTATGTTTGCTATGTTATTCAATTTTTCTTTAGTAAATTCCATAATTCGTACGGTTGATGGGGTTTCATCTATTTCAATTAAGCAGGTCTAATACACGTACAGCAGTTGATACTCAATCATTTGGCGCGGAGCAAAGTAGGTGGAGGGGACAGGTAAATGGATCGCGAATATAAATGTTATAGTAAATGTCAAATTAAAATTTTTGAAAAATCACAATCAATTAAATTTTTTGAATTAAAAATTGTGAAAATAAAACACGAAATTAATAACTAATATTTTTTAAAGTAAGTTTACATAATTCCTTATTTAACTTTGCCGGAAATTAGTTAAAAATTTTCAATTTAAAACATTTATACAATCCTTAGATTATATATCCATACATACAATTAAATTTATAAAGAAGTGTGTCGTTACTATGGTAACTCCCTAATATTATTAAGCTGCTACTAACCGCGAAAGAAACTGATATCTATATATATAAAACAAAGTCGTGTTAGTTAAACTACTTATAACTAAAGAACGGCTGAACCGATTAAGCTGAAAATTGGCAGGGATGTAGTTTAGAGCCAGGAGAAGGACATATATAGGATACTTTTTATCCCGTTTGACAGCATTCCCGTGGGACTTGATAACTGGGTTGGGTTTCGGTGGTAAATCATCTCATCATAAATCATAAACCATCTATTGTAAACATATTGAACTAACATTTATTTCGATGATGGCGCAATCTATGGTAAACTTATTGAACTAACATTAATTTCGATGGTGGTGCCATCTATGGTAAACTTATTGAACTAACATTAATTTCGGCGGTGGTACCATCTATGATGAACTTATTGGCCAATCCTTAAAAGTTTGTGGTTTAAATCTAGAACATTCATGTTTTTCCCATGGTCAATTATACGTGGCATGTTCACGGGTCGGAAGACCATCTGCGTTGTTTGTTTTTGTACCTGATAATAAAAAAAAAATTGTCGTGTATCACAAGGTACTTAAATGAAGAGCAACCTATGTATTAAAATACAGAAATAATTATGAATGATTAATGTATTTTTTTATTTTTTTTTTTGTATTTTTTACAATTAAAAAAAAAAAAACTGCTTATTTATTGCCATTAAGGCGGAACAAAATTCGCCGGGTCAGCTAGTTTATTATAATTTGATATTTATTAAAGATGTTATTTATTTGGCTCTAGAATTTCGCTAATACAGTATAACTGGTCCGCGAAGTAGCAGAGAAATATATACAAGTACATAGGTGCAGCGTCCATTTGAGAAATTGTAATTTAAGGCATGAACACAGGAGAAGAGTTATTTATTAAATGATAAAACTTGAAAAATTGTAGTATTTTTTGTTGATTATTATTGGGGCCATATTTTCATTCTGTATGCTAAATTACTGAATCAAATGAAAACCAACAAATGACTTAGTTATTTGTAGAACTATGCTAAGTACAAAATTTTGACGTTTTACAAAATAAAAAATATTTTTGTATTTATTGATCAGTTTTAAGGAAAAAAGTAATCTTGCTATTTTTTCTCTACGCGCTTAGTTTTCGAAATAGTGTATACTTAATTTCGAAGTTTTGAATAGTTAAAAATGGATTCGATTTTAAGAAAAAAGTGTTTTTTTTTTTTTCAATCTCCGAGGGAATTCGCTTAGTTAACGCAGCTTCTGCACTACGAACTATTTGTTTTGAGTACGCTATAAAAATTTCAGCTTGATATCTCGTTTCTTTTTCGAGTTGCCGTGTTGACAGATAGGCATACAATCGTACGGATAGGTATACAGACGTACGGAAGATACAAACTTTGGAATAAACTTTGTACACCTTGATATATATTTCATATACACAGAGAATAAAAATTAAAAAACTAGAGCACTCAGAGTTTAACATATCTAAATAATTTTTGAAAATAATAATTAATAAAAGGAAATAAATAATATTTTTTATTTATTTTTCATAATATGAATTTTAAAAAAGCCATTAACAGAAATCAAAACTTAAGTCTTGTTCGTATAAAATACAAATATATATAATTTTCCATCTCTTAAGTATGCAAATGATATTTAAATAAAACACGCAAATAACTGACTAAACGGCATACGTTTGTATGTATATATGAATGGCTGTGTATATTATTAACTTCAGAGTTTATGGAATCACATAAAAATTAAATATTGAGTGCTAAAATTTAAGCCTTAAATTACAGGTTATTAAAAAGCTGGATTTAATTTTTAGATGAGTGAATACTTGTAAAAAAGAAACAATGTTATTGACAATTGATAATAAGAAATTTCTAGATAAGTGGAAAAAGGTAAAAGTTTGAGCATCTTGTTAAAATTGCGATCCCAGACTGGGAGTTTAAGTATCTATATAACCGAAATTATGGAAGAGAGAAGTATTATTTTTTTATAGTTAGTTTGCAATAAAATTTTAAGGAAGAAATATTTTCAAATTTAAAATAAATCCTGGCTACAAACTTTCATATCCAAACCTCTAGTTTTTCGGTTGTTTTTAAAGTTGCCAAATTTATTATCAAGGGTTATTTTGGACTTTGAACAGAATTAGTTCTTAAACAACTTTTGTGTGCCTTAACTCAAGCCAACAAAAATTCTTACAAAAACTAATAGTTTTCTTGATGATCATTGATAGTTTTATTGATCTTCGAAAATTTTCATAACATAGATATGTTCCTGTGTTCTCGTTTTGAGATTTCAATTATAAAAACGAAAGAGTTGATACAACAAAAAATAAATACCTGCATCACGATATCTTCTGTAATTTTTCAACACTTTTTCTGAACTAACATATAAGAGAAAAATAAATATTGGAATATTTTATCAATATTTCTTTTCGATTTTCTTGCAATAGATAAATATAAATATCCACTCAATATATATTATAGCAGTAAAGTATACCATATGTATATCTATAATATATACTTCTCAAAACATTTGCGGTTGGCAACCGGACATAATGGTCAGTATACTATTCCTAATAGACATGCAGACAGACATAGAGAATACAACAAGAGTGTCGGGTAAGATTAAGTACCTAGAGTACAACACGCCTCGATGCTAATATCTGATGCTAAGATAATTTTGTTTTCCAATCAACTAAATTGAAATATTTTAATGAAAAAACGAAGTAATTTTGATTGTTTTGAATAACTCTGATCATTGCATATTGTTTCTTATTTAACGTTAATTATTGGCTGTTCCTGAGTAAGTTATTAAACCATATTTCAGTTTTAAATAGAGTGTTAAATTTTGAGGAGGTAAAGTTTCAAATAAGCAAAGTGATGTTACTTGAATTTTACAAGATAATGTACCACTAGTGCTTATGTATTGACTAAATTAGCGAGTATGGGCAACCGAAGTATAAGTGAGAAAAAAGTCTGATTCACTCAAAGTGAATAAAACCAGAAAAAAGGCAATTGGAGCGGTTACCGAAAGCTCAAAAGATTGGATCTCTGTAAGAGGGAAATATACGGTTTTCAAAATTTTAATCATACACATTCTAAAAGGCTGTTCCCAAGAGTGCACTGTAACAATTACATTTTGAAGACAGCTCTTGCAGGTACAGTTGATGATCAGGTACAGTTGCAGACGTGGATGATCCAAGATATCTTGTTCGGTGTGCTCCATATTACATTATTTCCACTGTGTAATCTTAAAAAATGACTTTAAAAACACATTAGTTAGTCTTGATTTTAGGTACCACACCTTCCCCTTACCTATAACTGGATGAACATATGATAACCAATGAAGGAACCAGCTTTATACGGTTTTATATACCATAGCATACCCTAGTTTTATCTATCTACCTTCTTCATGCTTTAGTCCAACTAACAGCACATCCGTATTTTTGGGGGTGGAAGGGAAATATAACCAAAAGTATCTATTATTTCACTGAAAACACCGAATATACTGAGCACAGCAGCAGTTGGGGGTAAAATAATATACACACGTATATACTTGCCTAGGTTGGTACCCATGTCATAAGCTTCTGAATCTTTGGTATTGCAGATCCAATAATTAAGATTTTAAAGAAAAAATTTTTTTCCTTTTTTAAAATTTAATTTTGCTCTATCCTATTTCCAAATTTGTTATCAAAATTAACCTAGCTCTTATTTTTTTCAAGAATGTGAAATAAATGTAGGAAATGATCGAAAAACTGACATCGCAGATGATAAAAAGGACTCAAAATTAGTGGGTTTCAATAAATATTCTAAAAACATCGGATCAAATTTGCCTGTGTTATCAAAAACAAAAAGAATTTTTTAACTTTATGACGTCATCAAAATCCAAAAAATTTAATTTTGCTCTTTCACTTTCAAATATACATGTTAATATTTTTCTATTAAACCGTTTTGCATCGAAAAAAGTACATTTAAGACTACTTTTAAAGAAGTGCTTATGTAAACCACTGCTCATTTTAACACTGAATAACCATAAGCTCATGTATCTTCAGCATTCATCAGATAAACCTAACTTTGAATACAAGTTATACTCAAACAAACCTAAGTTATAATACCGTTAAAATTTCAGTTTATTGGCTACTCTTAAAAGAAATAGCCTGTAGATATAAATAAAATTTATATATACTTTGATACTTGGAGTTTTGGAATTTGGTCGTTTATATAACTTTCCCCGTACGTGGTTTTGTACACTATAATATTTCTACTACCGTCATATTGTGAAGGTGTTTAAGTATCACTGGTTTCAATATACCAATAGGTACCTACTAACCGTAGTACATGATGTATGTCTAAGTATATTCTCATATGTGTGGAGTGGAAATCTAAAACTGATAACATTTTTATGCAGATTTATTCAATATTACAATTCGGGTGTACGGACTGATATAATTCAATCGGAACTTTTTTTCAACAACATAATTTTCTCTCCATTTACATTTTTTTAAGCTTCCAAATCTAAAATTTTATTTATTAATTTACATAATTATCTGAAAAAGTTAACATATATAATCCCTCCTGCCAGTTTTTATCAGTGGGAAAACATTTGCTTCGATTGCAAATTGTCTGACCATCGATTCTCAGATTAAAGATAATTTAACACTTCATTTTAGAAAAAAAAAACTGTCTTTCAAAGTTGACCTCTGCCTTCCAAAGAAATTTGAAAAGAGAAAATTCTCCAAATAGCCTTCACGTTGCCTTTCTGAAGTAATAGCACACATCAATCTGCAAAAAGGCGATCATTATCAAAATAAACTTATTTCCATTATTTTTAACACTACTTTTTATTTCATTATTCAAAGTTAAGGAGGAATTTTATTGTATTGTGTTCAATGAAAATATTTATTTTCAGTGGATTCAGCAGTTACGCTTGTGTATCTGTAAGCCCAGATAGCTCAAAATTGCAGAAGCTACAAACAAGTAACATCTAATTGTAAACCTTTCCTTTGGTAGCTTAAAAAATGGTCGAAATCTGTCATAAATCCTAAACCGATATTTGTTGAAATTTAGTCCTCCGCATTATTTAAACATCCATTTGTAGGAAAATGATTGTATACTTACTATTTTAATTTTGTTATTAGCAACGGGAATTTACTATATCCATTTTAAATGACTATCTCTGAATTTATTTTGATAAATTAATGAGTATGGTTGGTCATGTGGTTGGAGACAAGGTAATTATTTGAAATGTAGAAATTGGCTAGCTTCCGAGAGTGGCTGACGTTGGAGAATAACAATACCCGTATTTATCTTCTTGCCTGCAGACGTGGAGGGAATCCATATAACTCATTCTCAGACATAGTTTGTACGTAATTGAATAAAATTTTTGCCGTATAATTATACTTTTCTATTCTCTGAAACTCGATAATTAAAACATCTGAAACAAGAATTTTATATGCTGGGAAAATCAATCGTCTCGTAATGATACATACTTGAGTCTTCTTGTACATGTAGAATCCAGAAAGACCATTTACCTCTTGAATTCTTCTTCAAATATAAATAAAAGCGTTGTGCGGCACTGTCGTATTTTCATACTTGTACTCTTGTCCTGCATTATTCACAACTATTGTGACCACTTGACTCTCTTATTGTATAGGAATATAATAGACATCCAAAACATATTAAATATTTGAAAATTTAAATTTGTAGGCATATTTTAAAATATTTGATTTTATGTAAATTAAAAATTGAACCTTTTTTCCTTTCCTCATGTGATAGTAAAAAATTTTTCTGCTTACGCATCAGTTAATATTTTCTAGTAGTGAATATTATTAGATAGAAGAAATTTCACTGTAGAGTTGATAAAAATTTTTCTCTTATATATTATAAATAGGTATTAGATTTTTAAATCTATTATGTATTTTTAGGATTCGGTAACAAAAGGATCATCAATTTGAACGATACCCTGTTTAAAAAAATTTCTCCAATGAAGTGTAGTTATGATATAACAGGAAGCACTAAACATCACGAAAAAGATGAATTCAAGAGGGCTAAATCTTTGCATTTCTTTATTTTATTGAAAAGAAACAAATGTAGCATTTTTCTTATTAAGTACACTGAAAAAATTGAAAATCTAGTTTTATTGTCAAAGAATGTAAATTTTTTTCCAAGCGGAAATATCGTTGCTTTACTGGCGCGCATCCCACATTTGTTACAGCAATAGATTTCAAGACTACTACATACTATCCAAACTTAAAATAAAATGTGGAAAACCCTCACAGAATTTATTATTTTCGAACTAAGCAAATTTGTTAAGGGTCACGATTACACGTTTTAGTTTTTAACAAAAGGTGTTCAGTAGTAAACATACAATTTTTTTTATTATTATAAATGTTTTTTTAAGATTACAAAAAAAATTTGGACCGTCATAGCTGACTAAACTTAAATTGTGTCATATTAAAACACTAACGAATCATTGTCTGCAAGGTGTGTATCAAATGCACTCCTTATCGTTTTTTCTGACATCTACACAAATATACCTTAGATTTGTTTGAATAAATTTTAAATATATTTATTTAGGACTTTTATAGAAAATGAGTTTTTTTACGATAAAAGAATAAGTGCGTATACATTAACGAAACCATACCACTGGAAAAAAAATGATTATATTTTTTTGTTTGAAAATGTTTGCCTTTGTTTTAATCTAAATTATTTTTTGAAATTTTATTTTTTATAATAATTCCATGTATTTTATTATAATCTGTATATTTAGTAGACAGTTAGGTCTAATTAACGAAAATCTTTTTGTGCTTGAAGGATTCCTTGACATCAAAGAGACATAATTTTGAGAATATTTGTAATGATGAAAAAAGTTTTCAGTTTGTTGTCATACGTTTGTGGCGTGTAAAATAAGTTACAGTCTATTTTTTTATTATAATATGACAGCATATTAATGATATTATTTCGAAGAAGATATTGCCGAATCGTTAAATTTTTTGCATTTCTTTGACAATATTTTTCGATTGCCTCAATTTGTTACTATGGTTAAAGATTATTTGCTCCCCCCTCCACCTTCGTCATATTTCCTGCACCAACATAGCCATTCCTAATTTGTAGCCATTTCCTCTAAAATAATATATCCAAATAGAGTGATAAAATGATAATTTGGAAAAATTGATGGGCTTTCTTTTTAGATCGATTTCAAAAAGGCATACTTCTTTGTGTTTTTCGATAAATAGTTAATCAGTTCAACAGTCTTTGCATTTAATGCATGAAAATGTGGAAAATAAAATGTTGACATTTAAATATGTTTAAATTTCTTGAGATAATTTTTCCCGAATTTTATTACTATTGTTATTATTTTAAGGAATAGGAAATAGATACTTAAATAATTATTCCGCATGATAAATACTAAATATAAACTTAAATTAAAATAATAAATTCAAGATAATTAAACAAAATTGCTATTATTTAAGAATTATCTACTAGCTAATTACAAATACATACAAGTATTTAATTAACGATTCATGAATGCGCGCAGCGTTGAGTAATCGATTGGATATTATATTGAATGTAATTCAATTATTAAAGCCAAGTCAATTATCTAGAGACAATCAAAATGTTAGCGCTTTTAGCGATATTAAATTGAAATATATTAATGCAATAATATAATTGTTTGCAATAGGGTGTACTAAAATTCATAAGCATTGCTCATAAAATTCATAAGCTTATTCATTCGAAAGAACAATGCTTTTATTTCATTTTTATTTTTTCTATCACTAGATTTTCTTAAAAAACAATACAATTTTTCTAGAAATAAATCAAGAATAAGTGAGTCAAACTCATTTTAAGAAAAAAAGTTGAACTGAACAAGAGAACTTAATCACAATAATTCGATTCACAATAACTAGACACTCTTAATTATCTAATCAACTATGCAAGGGCTACTAAATTAGAATTTCTATCATTATTGGAGTGTGTATTTCAATCTAGTCGAATGGTTTTCTGTCATATCCTGTCATATATCTGATACGATAATATAACGTAATTACTGACTTATTAGCATTAAACCATCTATCTCACTGCGTAACAATGATAACGTCTTATCTAGTGCTCTGAATCACAATGACTTTAAATTATCATAGATAGTCCTAATCTAGAATTGGGATTATCAACAACAAGCATTAGCAGTATAGACCGGGATCTAGGAATATCAAATATGCAGCGCGGTGAGATAAGAACCAAAATTTCCATAATATAATTTCATCAGTGAAATATACTAGAGTAGAATGACTCTGATTCTAATCCCACTATAAATCAATTGATCATTCCCATTCATTATTTATATAGGGTGAACCATGGAGTTTCCAAAATTTAATTTAAAAAAAAAAATACACATACACACACACAAACTGTGATATTATATCTTAGCTATATTTTAATTAATCCAATATTAAGTTTACTCCAATTCATATAAAAAAATGATGCCAGCCAAATGTCACCTCTGGATCTTGTGCGGTAGTTTCTTCGTTCAAGGTAATTTTCTATGAAAGTTTGTAAGTTTCGAGAGAGAAGGGGTTACTTCGGCTTAATTTGGCAGGTGTTAGCTTTTAGGCGCTCCAACGTTGCAGGTTTGTTGATACAAACGTGACTCAGTACCCTATTAATAGACATCCAACGCCGTATTATAAGTTGAACGCACGCTTTGACTATGACACACACGCTTTACCTTATCTCCAATGATTATAGTTTACTAAAACTTTTGCACAACGATGCGAATTGTTTGCTCTCTAGGAAAGTAAAAGTCTATATAAGTCTCCCGTATAAGTCTATACACAGCCCTCAAGAATTATTATTCTCTGTGGAACAAGTCATTAATTGCGCTTGAACCATTACGCCTTGAGCGTTAGTAAAACGATACATATCGTACTTCACATGTTTCAAACTTACATTCAACGTTTAAAACGAGCGAAAGTATTGACAGCATTATAATTAACGAAGGTGCAAATATAGGAAACAAAAGAAGAAGAATCATTCTTTATTATCGGTACGAGATGAAAACTGAAAAAATGTTCTTAAAAATGGTCAAAATTCTAATTTATTTTAAGGCTAAACAGACTATTAAAATTACGTCTATGTACTATAAGATAAAGGTATTCAAACAATTAATGTGAGTGACCTTAATCCATTTTTAGCGCTAGAAAGTGGGCAAGACAGCCTTAAAGAACCTGTCTTAATGGAAACTAAACAAACTTGACTTACTAAGTATTTTGATTACAGTATATTAATGTAAGCATAGTATAGCTTATTTCGAAGGAGCCAAATTACAGATTAAGCCATTCTCTACTATAAATTTTTGTTGGCATTTATACGAGAAAATTTACTTCATAAAACCCCACAAAATCATGTAACACCGTATATAGATTTAAAAAAAGTCACATTACTGTCAAATGACAGCAAAAATTGGTAAAGTGAATTCTGCTATTAGTTTTACACACAAAAAAATTCATTAAAATATTTTTTAAATTTAAAAAGTTATACACAATATTATCATCTTTCATACATACAAAAATATTAGACCGTCAGTCCATATTAAAAACAAATTTCTGTGATGTACTGTGCTGCCTTTTTGAGGGTTGGTATAGGTCAGTTTAGTGATAATCATGGCTAGAGTATCGAATGTATATCGATTTTTTTAATGTTCGAGTTCTAAAAGAATGTAACTGACAACACTATTCGCGGTAAATATGGAAGAAATTAAAATTGGTGTTGTTTTTACAATTATATTTCCTTTATCAACCCTTCCGAAAGTTAAAACTTTCTGCAAATTTTTTGTTGTCATAAGCTTTGCTTTAAAAACATGAAAATAATTACCGAATAATAAGAAAATCGAAAAATTGGAATTTTATATATTGAACACTTTAGCCTCGATTAAAATCCTTAACATGGGCAACAAAAATAGTCCTGGAAATTTCACTTCATTATGGACTCACGGACTAATAGTCTGTTTCATATGCCAACATTAAAATTCTACTGAAACAAAACAAAACAGAAAAAAATTGTTTTCTTCGGGTAGAAATTTGTGTACATTGATGAAAAGTTTTGTTACTTGTGTATATTTTTTTATTTAAATTTAATATAAATACCGTTTTGGGTAGGAAATTGTGGTATATTTCATACAATATGAACGATGTAGATGTTTTGATCGACGTCGATGGACAAGATCAAATTATATTTACCAGTTTTGCAATTTTTCCCTTAACGTAACGATTTTTAGGAAAACTATATATTTCATAACATGAACGGAATAAATGTTCTACAAAAAGAGTTTTTCACTAATCTCTTATGTAAAGGTCTTCGCCTTTAGCTGATTTATAGACACATCAGAAAATAAATCTGGTCGTTATATTGAAATATTTTTGAGTTTCAAATAAATTGAACTGAATAATCTTTTCTGTGTATATTCATTCATTCATCCCTATCAGTGGTAGACAATGAAAACTCTGTTCATATTCACTATTTTGTCTGTAATATCCCACCAATTTAATGTTATATTTGGCGTACATAGAACATGTAAATGGTAAACAATACAGCTTAAATTTTTCTCTTTTTGAAAGTAAACTTTATTGTGATTTTACAAGACAGCGATTGACCAAGCCTCTTTTCGGTATCACAATGGATCCTATGTTCTAAGCGTGTACCTCACTTCAGACAGCCACTCTGACCTAAGTATAAACTGAAGTCCAATTTTCAATCAAAATGCAACAATCTAGTATAATGTCACTACTAATTGAATGACTATATACAATGTTATTTCTTGTTGTTTATATATAGCCAACTGCCTATTACCACCGAAAACGTTACAAAAGATCAGAACAACATAATATCAAATTAAATACACGTTAAAGTTTTTAAGTTGTTGCTATGTTTTTTTTTTTCTTTTCTTGTGTTCATTTTCTTTTCTTGTATATTTTTTTTAAATATAATTCATTTATGCAAATAATATACCTTACGAGTCATTAAAATTCACAAGAACACACACCGAAGGAGACTTTGTTTTTATACACGTGGGTAGTATTCCCAAAGTACATAGAGTTTCTAAAATGATAACGAACAAATAAAAAAATAAATAAATAAATAAAATGAATAAATTCTGGGATGATTCTCAGTAATTAATATATTGAATATTTCCGACTCTTCTTTGAAGCACTATCAATTGAGGTTTTGAATTTCTTAATTGAGTCAGTGAAGTTTAGATTTCTCATGAGATGTACCTTTTGTGTATATTTTCTTGAAGGCTCATCATGCGGCGGTGCGTAAACAGTTTGAGGGGTAGCTGTGGAGGCTTGAAGTAATGGTTGTTTATAATCAACACTAAAAAAGACTTCAAATGAGTCTATAATTTTAAAATAACCTTGTACATATATTTTTGAGGGTTGTATGACTAAAATCATTCAAATTTTATTAGTGCAGATTCAGTATATTTCACTTTTTCGGAAATATTCCGGATGTAAATATTCCTTTCGGCTCGTTTTCATATCTAAATACATTTTTACTTTGAAGACATATTAGTACAAGTAGCTCACAGTAACAACTCATAAACTATTAACCATTAAACCACTTTTAAATAGTTTTTAGCGTACAAGAAATTCATGTAAATTTGTATAACTGAAAAATAAACGTAATGAACTATAGACCAATAAACTATTAGGGATCGAAGAATGAAATAGCAATGTTTCAAAACTTTTGCATATAATTTAATCAATATTTTCTTAAGTCTCTGTATTAAATGCGTGGATGTTTTGTGCTTACTTTAGACATTGTTTGTTGTTTTTCTTTCAAGAAACCAAGAAAAAATTTTCCTGAAAATTAAAAGCAAGTTACTAAGGTGCTCGTATAGGATTTCGTACCAATTATTTCGAATAACTCTTTTATACCAAACTATTCAGATACTAATTTGATTAACATTACAGCCAAATCTTATATGATATGTTAATAAGTATGTTAGATAGTAAGGATTTTGTACATTTACATTCAGTACGTCATACTGAACCTATTTACATGGAACAATAACTTCTGTAATTAAAGGCATTATGGACAAGAGTAACTAGCTGCTATATAACCTGCTCAGGGACCAAAAAGTCCTTATTTTAATTTAATTTGTTAATTACTCGTTTCTTCACCAGTTTTCGAAAACAATTGGATTTCACAAATAATATTTTTGCAGAAACAATCTTCAGACCAATAAATAGTCTTAACATTCCAAAAACATAAAAAATCACTATATCGTTTCAAAGGCGCAAACTAAAGCTGATTTTGGATTAAGCGTAAGAATAAATAATTATAACCTCTCAATCACTTTTCAGTTTGAATGCCCTATGATTGTCACACTTAAACAAACTTACACAAATATTTCTATAATTTTGTGGGCGGAATCCTAAAAATATTATTTACCTTTCGAAAAATCAAAGTTCAGAGTGCCAAATGTAAACAGTCACTCAGTAGACATAATTAAACTTAAATATATTGTAAAAATAATTATTGTTAACTAAGTACATGGCGTAATATTTATTATTCGTAGATCACCTACTTTTACTAGATATACAGTGCGGTCCAAGTTATTACAACATGACTTTGTCTGGGAGTGCCTTCACTGCGTTTTGGAAAAAAAAAGAATTTACTGGGGTACTTCCAATTATTCTAAGCAGGCGTTTTTTTAATATTCACCATTAAATCCTTCTTTTCTAATATTTCATCACTGTGTATCGTGAAAAGAACACTTTTCTCGATATATAGTATATTGAGAAACTGTCGTTATTTCAACGTTATGTTTCATATGAGTCCAGTTGTGACAGTTTGGATCACCCTGTATAAACTAAACACATCCGCTACTTAAAATATTATACAAACCACGTAGTAGGTACCTAAAAGCTACAAATGTGTCGAGACCTTCTATATATGTGTTATTTAAACAACAAAGACAAAAGAAAAATTTATGTGTGAACAAATTATAGACAGGCTGATCATTAAGTCATGATTATCGGTAGCCATGAAGAGAAGAGAATTAAAACATTGAATTTTAATATATAATGGAACACCAACACAAATATCACAGAAAAAACTCTTTAAGTTTACAGAAACAAAAAAATAATAATAGAACATATATTTTTCGATTTCGTTTCAATAACTTCTTTAGCCTTAAAAATATTCATTGATTTTATGATTTTGAAATAGAAGTTACAATACCCAAGAATGGGTTTTTTTTAAAAAAAGGTTCGACAAATATTTTTCAATCATACATTAAGAAGGCTGATATCTTCTGCCATATTAACCTCTACAGAAAAGTAAATTTTTGTTACAGTTTTAAGCAGAAAAGTAAACGATATTCTCGTTTGTGATCAGGATAAACGACCCTTGATAAGTGCGTAAAGTTTCAATTCAATCCGACGTTGGATAGTAGGTGAAAATCGGGATCAAAGAATCCATTACATTGACACATAGATACTCCATACCAAATTAATCACGCTATAAAATTTCAGCTTGATATCTCTTCTCATTTTTTAGTGGCCGTGATGACAGACGGATAAACGACAGACAGACAGACAGTCGGAAATTGACTTATTTATCATAATGGACATAGTATCAATATTTTGAATCGTTACACACTTGGGACTAAACTTAATACACCTTGGTATTATTCATATGCATGGTATAAAAATTTACAAAGCAAATTTGTTTTTAACAGCTTGCTCTTAGCGTATTTTCCATTTTGATATGAAAAATTATTGTCACAATGTCGCCTGTATATTATTAACAAACTATGTTCACTAAATAGTGGTTAGTTATTTTCTTTTTTTTTTCAAATAGGAGTTGTAGTTCCTGCAATGATAACATCTACCAAATAAATAACGATAATTTCTTTATATCTAGAAAAAAAAAACAACATGGTATACTTGTATACTTATATGTACGTATGTGGTCGAAGGAAACTCGTAACAGTTAGCATGCACTTAAAAATAATTGCTCTTAATTTATAACTGATATAGATCGTGTGTAAACGTATGTGTGAGTGTGTGAGTATTTAAGTTTTTTTTTTAGTTTTCTTATATTTGTAATCTCAACAGGGTTGAATTAAAGACGCAAGTTTTTTCAAACAAATTTACAAAATTTAAAAAATCCCCGGCAAATGCGATTTATTCCTTGTAAACCGATTTTTGGAAATTAAGCTATAAAATGTTATCAAGCAAGTCGGTTCTACCGTTTAGGGACTACGATGCCAACGACAAACACACAGACGCACAGATAAACATTTTAAACTTTCACACTCTTTCTTAAATCAATATCAAAGTGATGGTCAAGGACATCAGATGAAATATTGAAAAGGATAAATTTTTGGATATATTTTAATTGAAATTGAAATATTTAAGTTGAGTTTGTTCTTTTGAATTATTGTTTTGAATTACCTAATTATTTTACCATTTCACTTTTCGAATTCAATTGAGCAAGGTTTATTTGACCATTCATTTTAATAGTAATTATTTATATGTTAAAATTATACGTCATACCTATTCCAAACTGAATCGTTTTTGAAGATCATCGCCCATTTTTAGTTTTTTCGAGTACGGAACCCTAAATACGCACATAGCTCTTGGTTTGATTCACGGTGTAATTTTTTCGTTTCTATTTGTTGAAAATAAAATACGCAAAATGCGTTTATCCATGGAGTGTAAAAACTTATTACCCCTTATACCTATTTATACAGAGTGTCGCATTTAAGATGAAGACACCCTGCTATTTTCGTTAATGTAAAAACTGGGCAAATTGATAATTTAAAAGTGTTATGTATTCAAATATTTCAATAAACTTGTAATAAATCTGAGTAAAGTTCCAAATAATGAAAATATTAGAAATGCGAATTTTGTCATGAAAATCGGTATATGGGTATAAAAAAATATTCTAAGAAAATTTTTCGAATAGATATAAACTTCTTAAAATTGTTGTCTGTCAATTTCTTGCAAAACAGGCTTTAGAACGAAGTATCTGTGATGATTTATATTAGTTACGTCCCTTCAATGTATCTCCTTCTTTGTTTAAATAGGAGTTTGATAGCCCCCTATTTAAATTTCCTTTATTCTTCGTAAAAGAACACCCTATATTAATCATTTTATTTACAACGATCAGTTATGTAATATAGATAGAACAAGGTAGCAGCAAAAGATTTTCCAAGAAAAAGAGTTTCAAAAGTGTTGAAAAGTGTGAGACAGATTAAGCTTAGACATACACGAAACTACCAGGCTATTAGTTATACAATAATTGTTAATTTAATGTTATAGTAAAAAAATTGATTTTAAATAAGAATTTCAAACCAAATGCCATGAGCATTATTACAATTTAATAACGTTTGCAACACATTCTGACAACCTGTAGCAAATTCTAAGAAATTCTGATATTGACATCATATAACTTCGTTGTACACTAACGAACTATTGAATCCTGAAAAACTTGAATTTCTTTTACCTCCAGGTACACGATAATAACGCAGATGCAAAATTATATAGAGCTTTTAATCCAAAATTTTAACATTCTTCTCGTAATAGTTAAAAATGGAAAGTTTTCTTAAAAAATTATCGAATATTTTCGCCATTACATGATTTTAATTAATACAAGGATAATTAGATATATATTAGACTTATTAATATTAAGTAGTGGCGGACATAATCAGTCTTGGTGTTGGTCTTTCAAAACCGTGTCTCAGAGTTTTACGAGACTTATGTGATCCAAAGTGATAAAAACCTTAGGAAATTCTGCCAAAATATTTATTTTTATTATTTAAACTTCGATATTCAATTATGAAGCTGTGAAAAAACATTAAAAATTCAATTTTTTTGTACTCCAAGATGACACCTAATGATCTATTGGGCGCTTGGATGGAACAGTCAAGCAAACGCGTTTACTTGGCTGTTGATGATCTCAACAAAATAAGTATGTGACTGATTAAAAATTAATTACAGCAAGTTTAAAAAATATAAAGAACAATCTTGATGCAAGACCAAGATCAAGACTGGATCTTCGTCAAGACCATCATGTTTGAGTCTTTGTCTTAGAATTTCTCATTACTTTCTTAGGAGAAATTATTCATATTTCATACAAGGAAGTAATAAATAAAGTAAGACTAAAAACTTCAGGCAATAATTATTTTATTACAAGAAAATTAAAAAGAGTTATATTTCACTATTTTGAATAGAGCTGTTGTATTTCCTTTTTTATTTTATACGTCAATTTCATACATTTTAATTACAAATAATAATAAATTATTTATAGAATTTTTATCTTAAGATCCTGTTTATGTGCATATATAAGACACTACCGGAACTGTGTAGTTTTCCTAATAATGAATTTAATATGCATCTCTTTATACTTTTCAACATAAATAATATTTTCTTAAAGAAAACCGTGAAAAAGAAGCAAATAAAGATTTTTTCTGAAAATTAAAGAAAGTGATGCTCTTGTAATTTGTAAAGTACTAAGTAGGCGATGGTTGCATTAGAAGAATTAAAAGATTCAGATATGTTTATAAATTGTTATATGAAATATAAAATGGAAGCAGACGTATTTAAAATAAAAAGCGAACATATTTGATTTCAAGTTAATGATACAAAAAATAAAATTTATTCTATGCTAAAATTTTAGGAACGCCAAATTATAAACGTCGTTTAATAAGTGATGCCTTTGTAATTTTTGTATAATTTTTCACTTCTAATTCTTTTCAAGTCTAAATACCAAATAGAAGTCTATATAGTCGCATGAAAAATTTTATTGAATGAATGAAATAATGTTGGAGAATGTGAAAATTTCGATGATTTTACTAACATCTGTAAAACAAATCAAGATAAACATTTCACGGATATTTTTAATAGGCAAGTCTCTTTATATTTCACCCTCAAAGATTTGTATCTTCTGCTTAGAAAGTGATTTTCATTGAGAATTTTGTCTATGATATGTCATAAATTTTTACTTGAAAGAGTATTTTACACCTAATGTAAAATATCAGCTAAATGTTACCCGCAGCTTTGATAAGAAGTTCATATGAGAAAAATAATATTTTTCGATAATCCAATCGTATAAATTCGATTTTATAACATCGTTTAGTTTTGTTACGTTTTACATGGCATTGTTTACTTTTTGCGGGTGCACTTGATTAAACCTCACGTTTGGATGACGTTTCGTGCACACCGATCATTAAGTGAACCAGTAAAGTTGAAATTGCTTAGCAAACCAATAAAAATCATATAGTAGTCGATAAGTGACTCAAGCTAAACATTAATTTTGATTAAAAATACAAAAATTTGCTTCTGTTGTTCAAATAACATGATGCATGATGACTTTATCTATATTAATTGAATTGGATTGCCCAGCGAGGACTTTGGGTCAAATTTGGGTAGTATCGTATATTGCAAAATTACTTTTTCAAATTAATAAAAATAGTGTATTACAACTTTAGACCAGGATGTTGGATTTTCTCAGATTTGTATCGGCCTTTATCACAGCTTTTCTATCACAGGAAATTTAACTTCCCGATCGTGTGTTGAAGCTACAAAAATGCCTTTGCAAGAGTTAAAGAAAACTATGCAGTCTGTAAATATCCGATCATACTTTTTGCTAGGAAACCAACCAAATTTTCATTTATATCTCATAAATAAAGTTGTTAGTTCTATTAATTTAAATAGAATAATTAGCGTTCCTTCATTTTAAATACAACTCTGAAAACAATATTCTGGTTTACTACAACGAAGTAAGTTACTTCGATGTAAGGGTAGAAGGAAGTATATAACTAACATAGTTAATAATCAAGCTATCAAGCATGTAGTAAAACAGACGGTTAAGTTAAAGAGTGTAGTGTTTTGTTATCTTTAAATTCGTAGAAACACATTTACAATTATAAAATACTCTT
Organism: Chrysoperla carnea; assembly: GCF_905475395.1. Taxonomy (NCBI): domain Eukaryota; kingdom Metazoa; phylum Arthropoda; class Insecta; order Neuroptera; family Chrysopidae; genus Chrysoperla; species Chrysoperla carnea. Next base: position 110,517,269 of record NC_058337.1, on the reverse strand, counting down.
ATTTAGTTAAATTGATTTATTTAATGTATAAATTATATGTTTCTTTCGTAGTTAAACTGAAATGCTTATTATGACAGCTTTAGAGCATATACTGAAACAAAAGTACACATTCAATGAAAGGGCTTGTTTATATTTTAAACCTGAACGATAATGGTCTATCATTGGTGTTTGCAGTCATGTATCTATGCCCTTTTTAGTTTATTTATTTATTTTCAATTTTTCAACTTTAAGATTAAAGCCATGATTCCTACCTCAATTATTCAGAAATTTACTTTATAGGCGATACTATATTTGAAATACAACTCTGATAATGATATTCTGGTTAACTACAACGTTAGTAAGTTAGTTCTATGTAAGGGTAGAAGGAAGTATACAACTAACAGAGTTAATAATCAAGCTATCAAGCATGAAGTAAAACAATACCGTTAAGTTAAAGTGTGTTGTGTTATCTTTAAATTCATAGAAACACATTTACAATTATAAATAAAATACACTTTCTTAGTTCAATTTATGTATTTGTTTGTATACATTTATATAATAAAGTAGATTATTGTAATAATTATTACATTTTAATGTCTTTATTCGTGGAAGAGAACAAATTGTTTACTTACCAATTTGTGCGTACTTAATGATTCAACACAAGCCTCAGAGACAAAATATATTATACATAATTTTTATGTTGTTAAAAATTGGAATTATTATTGTATTTTATTATTATCTCGGAAGAAGAGATGACCAATTTCTGTTTCCCTTTGAATGCATATCCTGAACTTCAACTCGAAAGTTGGAAAAAATCGAAATCTATTACGGTTAAATCTTACTTAAAAAAGGTATATACGATTCAGAAGAATCGTAAACATGAAAATTATTTGAAAACTCCTGTTATTGTGATGTTGGTTGACACGCTGTATTATTTTTTTGGTCTGGATATCTACACGTACACTGAATATGTCTAGCTGGAAACAAAAAAGGTTTCACACGCATTATAATTATTACTTAATAATAAATTAACATCATAATGTTTTATGTGTGGTGAAGTATGACAGCTCTATTCACCTGATAAAATCTATCATTCAACAACATAAACACTAGTATTCTAGAATAAGGCACGTAAAAAATCCATGAGTCCTAACTTTATGTCGCATTTTGTGGAACATTTTCTCTCAAAGGACATGTATATTGTAGATCGGTTATTTTGGAGATAGAGGAGAAATGGGAAATAAAATTAATAAAAATGGTGGAAAGTAAATACATACTGTAGACATTCCCCCACCCTCCTCTGAAACGCCCGAAAAAGTGTAACATGATAGCGCTATGTAACATTTTTGCAGTTGTTATGGAACTTATTTTGGAAGACCCAAAGCTTTTTTTCAATTTTTAATCATTTTACTTCCCTCTTTCTTTCACGAAAATGGTCGCTCTACCATATATTTATCCTATGAGAGAAAATGCTCCAATTCGACTCAGGAGCTTATTTACCACGCGGTACTAAGCTAGGATTCATGGATTTTTTTACGTGCCATATCCTAGAATATAACCAATCACATAATATGCGTTGTGCACTACATACACTCAAGTTAAAAATTTTGTTCAACCGACTGAGCTTAAATTTAGCATGAACGTTAAGTTTCGATGACAATGCATGGTTAGCCAATTAATCTCATTCTAAATAAAACATGGTGGACGGTTCAAGATGTTATGTACTCCCATAATGTGGGTATCAAATGAAAGAGTTGGCTGAGAATAATACGATTAACATATATAAATCGGATAAAAAGCCTATTAATTTTATGGTAAGCTCGACCAGATTTAGCATCGCTTCCACCACATTTGATAAACATACTCATTTTAGTATTAAATTAAAAATATTCAAAAAAAATTATTTGATATAATTTGATGTGATATTCTCGTCGAAATATATGGTATAAGATGGTCAGCAAAATCATTCTCTTGTTCCGATACTTTTAAGTGTAACAGCTTGTCTGTAAAAATTACGGACTATTTGATTCGATTTTTTTGAACAAAGACGTATTGCCTTTGTTTCATAATAACTATCGTTATAATTCTAACTAAAAATCAAGCTCTTATAATTTATACTTGTTAAAAGTGACGCAGCAATAATGACCAGTCATCATCCCTTGGTAAATATATTATTTATAATATCTAATTTTCATATTGATACAGTATGTGCAGGGAATCCTAGGACAATAATGATTGATTCAGTAAAATTTATTTGTTTGTTCATCTTTTTAAATTAAAAACAAACTAGTTTTCAATCGACAATAAAAAAAAAATAAAATCACAATCACACAATGTAACCAAAAGCCTTTCAAAAAGTTACCTTTTTTTCTAAAGACATTTTCTTGATATTTTAAAAAATAAACAATTTTTTTTTAATTTTCTTAAAATTTAATTTTTTTCACCGTTCTCTAGAAATTGACACAAATTCAATTAACCTTTTTGAAATGTCTAATTACCCATAGTTCGTAGGCAAACATCTTTGAAAACTTAAGTAAATAACCGTATAATATTCAATGGTGTGACCAAACCCATATACTCATACGCACACGTGGGTTAATTTTAAGTAAATAACATTTAATATTAATATCATATATGAATATTATTAAATATACAAAATTATCACATACCTTATTTACATTACAGGCTGTTTTATAGAAACTAAATTATTGTAACTTTAAAGGTTAAATTTTTTAAAGTTTGACGAAAACGTAATTTTATTATAGCTGCAACATCATTCTGCTTAGAATCAACCAAAAAATTCTAGAAATATTGAAGATTTTTATATTGTTTCTTTATAAACAAACTTATTCGCTTAATTTGAAACTATACGTTGGCGAATATATTAGTATTTTATTTGATGGAGGAATTATAAGTTTAGTGAAACCGACATGTCTTTCCAAAAAAAAAAAAACAAAAACAAAAATAGAGAAAACATGAGTAAGTAAAAAATTTACTACCACAATAAGGTACTGGTCCGATTAATTTCTGTGTAAGCTATTATATAAACATTATGTATATTTAATATATGAATAACACACAAATTAAAAATGTAATGAAACCCCCCCGATACAAAATCAAGTCTCATAAATTCCTTTACATAAACGTAAACTTTAAGAAGCTTTTTGCTTATTTTTTGCTTGTTTGAAAAATAATTTGATCGGGAGTGTTCTTTGCAATGTTTCAAGAAAATCTGCTCAACGATTTGAAATCATCACCTCGTTTCTAGTTGTTATCGTGCATGGAACCCTAAACTCGAACTTAAGACATAGCTGAGAACAAACAATAAATCAAATGCGTTAAGAGCTATAATGACACTAAATTAGGTCAGATCGATTCGTTTGTGGCATCGTAGCTCTTAAACAGGAAACACAATTATGTTTAATGCAATTTTATCGAGAGTGTTCTCAGCTAAGTTTTGAGACAATCTACTCAATCGTTAGAAGATCATCAACTATTTTCTAGGTCTTATCGGGTACGAAGATTTGAGCTCGATCTTGAAACATAACATTTTCGATCAAGTTTCCAAAAAAAAAAAAAAATAATCAACAGATAAAATTAATCTCAGATACACTGACTCGTTAAATTTATATAACACCTCTCTTTGTTAGTCGGGGTTTAAATAGTATCTAATTTTAATATTATAAAGTTAAATTATATTATAGGAATAGGACTATGTTAAAAGTAAATGTTAGCTATACAGAAGAGGTCTAGGATAGGTGTGTTAAATATAGTGTATTACGTACAAACCGATTGGTCAGTTTTGCGGGTGTTTTAATGTTTAATTTTAACACCCAATTTATTTGGATGGTGTAGATTGATAATGTAACTACTGGGTAGACTATAAAATATGTGTGAGCCTTTTTAGAATAGAAACACTATACCTGTACGTAAAGTTCGGTATTTATATTCATTCCATTCCTTATCTTTCATTTCTTCCATAAATTCTCGGTTAAAATATTGCACATTTGTTGGAATTATTTGTAGGTTAGGTTATATTGGCTGTCCACGAAGGACACACTTAGGCTATTGAGCCGATTGTGATACCATATTTGTGTTTTACCACCTTTCCGCTGATAATTTCATTTATCAGCTCCTCAATTTCAGAGGATGAGTGCACCTCCTTCATACATATACCATGTACTACACCAGCCCATCACATCTATTAATTTAATTTTGTTGCGACGTAGGGAATCGAACCCGCTGCTCGAAGCATACTGCGGACGGAATTGGTTACGCCTTAACCAACTGAGCTAATACGGAAAATTATTTGTAGCAAGTCAAAAATATGTGAAGAGACATTCTTAAGCGTAACAGAACAATAATTACAATATTGTCAAGAAGTTGTACTACGGTACGGTACTACGTCACGCTATATGAAATGCTAATGTAAGCTTACAAGCACAAAAACATATCAACTTGCAAATACTTGTAAACTTGCATTTACAAAAATGATTGTATGTCACGGTATGATGTCATTCAAGAAGCCATGACATTCTACTCTGTTTTAGAAGTTAATTTGAAGTGGCTTTTTAAAATGTATAAGGTAAATAGTATTTTTTTATACCATGCATATATGTAATATGCAAGGTATACTAAGTTTTGTCCCAAGTTTGTAACGCTTAAAAAAATTGATGTTACGAAAAAAATATGGTATAGGTAGTCCGTCTGTCCGTCTGTCTTGAAATTTTTATAGCGTAAAACTCAGGACGTAAAAAGTGAGGATGTGTTCGTAAATGAGCAACATAGGTCAATTGGGTCTTGTAAGCCGTTAGAGATAGAACAAAAGTTTAAAAGTAAAAAATGTTCCTTATAAAAAACAAAACAACTTTTGTTTGATTCATTTTTTCGTAAACATCACTGTTTACCCGTGAGGGCCCAAATTAGACGTAATTGTATAGTAGGTATTATATGGGAATATCAATTATATTAGTTATATATGTGTGACATGTATGTATGTGTAATGTGATTGAGTAATCAACACTGTCTATGCATGGTATTTCAACAATTAACTCAGTCAATTGTTTGTTTTCACTTGTTAATAATACTTTCTTGGTGTAAATCAGATACTAATGTTAATCTATAAAACAATTTTTCAAATTTAAGACAAAAGTCTTTTATCTCATAAACCGTGTGATATATCAGCTTCAAATTTTAACATGGTGTGTATTGTGCATTTAGCTATTTATTTTCCCTCTTCAAATTTCGTAATAAATACCAGATGTAGAACTATTTTTAATATTGTGATAGTGTCGTCACCAGAATGAATTACTATGAATATAAAAAACGTGTTGTAACCAAAGACGGAAATAGTTCTATAAGGTTAGTTTTAAACACACATGGATAGATATCAACCTTACCTACTACTAGTTGGTAGGTATATTATACTTTATCAAGAATATAATTATAACCAAGTAGTAGTGAACCGCCGATATTATCTCTTTTAGTTTTCCATGTATTTTCTTTACCTATGTAGTTGTAGATATATCTACTGTATTAGTATATAGTGTATGTTTATATAGCATAAGTTTTCAGTTATGTTTATATAACATAAGTTTATTAATGAAATTGGTATATACGTAAATTAATGAAAATTTTAAATGACTTTGGTATTTCTATTAAATGTAATCAAAAAGTTTTTCATATAGTTTATAACGCAGAGAGTTTGAGATTATAAATTTTTTAGGATACCGTTACATTTTATGTCATTGAGTGCTTAACAGTTGTAAATATTTTCAAATATAATCTTCTAATCTTCCTCGTCTTCGTTGTGAAAAAGCACATAGAACAGGAATTCATTCTACTCCTCAGGATTTTAAAATTATTATAACGATCAATGTCAATTTAAAATTAGAAGGGAAAAATCAAACGTTTTATCATTCTAGGCTATAAACTTACCCGTTTAGGCTCCAGTTTCCCAACTGTTTCAAATGAGTAAGTCTCTGATGAGTAAAGAACTTACTATTAGCGTTTGTATAATTGTTTTGTACGAACTTCCGCTGAGCTTCTTGCATAAATAAATTTTAGGTAGCAATGCGTTTTTCTTCGCGGAGGTCGAAAAGTTTTTAACTGCACCTCCAAACAAAAATAATAAGATACCAAATGCCAAAATCATTTTGTCCAGCTTTTAATATAGCTGAGTGGTCGTTAACTAACACCAGAAATTTTCAACTGCAGCAAACTACAGACGCCTCATTTTATGGAAGGTCGAAAAAAATAATTTTCATCTATTACTCGGTTATCTTTCTGTTAGAGCAACAAACAATGGATATCTTTCCATTTGAAGCAAAAATTTGTTGCACAAAACACTGTTCACAAGAAAATAAAGAACGCAGAGAAAAAGTCTCAACTGTCATGTTAGTTTTGCGCATATACCTGCGAACTAGATTTATATCTTGACCCCAGAAAAATGTGATTCAATATTTCAGTGTCAAAAATCTACGAGTTTTTTCACCGATTTGAAACATTAAAACAATTTTTTTTTTTTTTTTAAACTTTTCAGATTTTACGGAAACTACATCACCACTTATGGGTTCCAGATATGTTTATGTTTTGGCCAGTATTTCCATGCTACTATTTTACTATATGGTGTGATTTTACTTAATTACAAAATTTTTAGATAATTATTATTATATAATGTAAAGAGAGTATATTAATATTCTATAGAATTTAATTGAAACTTTTTGTTAGCCAATCATGTGTTGTCTGTGTGACAAGATTTTGATAATATTAAAAAAAAAATTAAATCAAATAAAAATAAATGTTGTTCAAAAATTAAAAATATAAAGTACATATTTGCTGTTAGACTTTTATTAAAAAGAGTAAAAATTATGGAGTGAGCTAATATTATGTAAAACAGAATAGACAAACCCATTGGCTATGTTGATTAAAATAATAGTAAGTATTAGTTGAATATACTGATATAATAGGCCTCCTACACTCTCTCGCTAAGTAGCGTGAAGTGTCGGCACTAGAATGTATATGTAATATTTGTGGTACCTCGCCTGTCATCGCTTTACGTAACCTTAGTTCGCTAAGTCCTTTCGCCTCGTCGATTTTGAATTAGGGGTTCATTATTATCTTAATCCAGTGGAGACGAATATGCGTCTTAAAAAAACTTAATGGATCAAAAAACGAATTTTTTAACTTTATTACGTCATCAAAATCAAAAAAATTTTATTTTGCTCTATCACATCTAAATTTTAGCCAACTTTGATAAACCAAGTATGTAATCCTACTAAATTTGGGTCATTCTTTTCTAATTTGTAATCAAAATTAACCTAGTTCTAATAAGTTTCAAGAATGTGAGGTCCTGGTCCTGGAATTAAGCATATTAGTGATAGATAGGAAAAAACTGACATCACAGCTAAAAAGAATGACCCAAAATTAGTGGGTTTCAAAAAACATTCCAATAACATCGGATTAATTAAATTATTTTTGAGCCGTTATTTTATTTGATCCAAAAGATTCCTAACAAGAAATTTTCCCAATGCCAACAATTCAATCCTTATTTTCACTTTTTTAACCACTGGCAATATACAGTTAACTATTATCTCGATTATCTAGATATATTTTTTGACACCTAGTATTTTTGACTTAAATCCTTTTTACTTGACAGCAAAGAAATATGTTTTTATGAATTGAAGAAACTATTTTAATTACTGTATCATGAACTTCGATGTGAGAACATTAAGTATTATTATATTGATGCTCTCTATGAATAAAGCAAAAGGTAAATTTTCAATTCTAATATCATTAGTGAAGGCGGAAGTGAAACAAACAAATTCAAATCAATACATCTATATATTATTTAGCAAAAATAAAATACCTTTCAATAATCTTTTAAGAAGTTACATAGAAAACTTTATCTACTGCTAGTATATTCAATGTTAATTAACTAGTTTAATGGAGCAACAAGCAGTTGCTATGATACTAATCAATTGGTGTAAGAGCTAGTAACTTGACGAAGAAGTTAATTATAAGACGGCTGCGTTTTGGATATTTATTTGTTGTTGAAATTAGGTAGGGGTGAAGAATGTTTGCAGCCTGATAACCGGTGTGTTTAGAGTGAATTTACGAAAAGGTTTCGAAAATTGTCTCTAGTGACATTTTATGAAAATTTATTTTAAATGCTAATTGATAACACAGCGCAAAATACTTACTTTGCAAATAGCGAAAAAAAAAAATTAGATAGTGATGGGGACTGCGAAGGAAGTGAAAACTTTGTAATGATTATGTTTTTTTAAATTTATTATAATTTTAAAATTGAAATTATAAACCTGCTGCCTAAGCTCCTCCACGTGTCGCTGGGCTTTCTCTGATAGTAGTTACAAGGAGAGTGAATTAAGATGATTAAGCCTGGAATCACATTTACATTTAAATGCCTTTCAGCCCTTTTTCAATTATTTTTAGGCATTAATTCCCATGAGAGCTTCGGGGTGCAGAGTATTAAACACTCTTGTGCATAAATAAAATGACCTGCCAAAATTTAAAATCACTCCATCGACTACTTTGCGGGCACAAAAACTATTTTAAATAATAAAAAGGCAGTATAACAATTTTCTCAAGCAGTCAATAGTATTCTCAATGCTTAACTTCAGTTGTGAGCCAGTGTTTTCAATGCGGTATGCATGCCGCATAATTTGTCAAATGCCGAATCCGAGGTGACGATGCAAACCATGACGACCATCAAACTAGAAATTTTGTGCTCTATTTAAAAGCTATTCAACCAGACTCTATAGATAAAATATGTGTTTTTAAAGCAAACAAAACAATTTTTTATCATAAATTTAGCTTAAAATTCGTTAAAGTTTTCTCTTAAAATTTTTTCTTGTAACGGATGAATGGGAAGAAGGTACAAAGCACATTTTTAGTTGCTTCTGGTACAAAGTAGATTATGGAAGTTGAATTTTGTCAAATGAAGTGGAGTGATTAATTAATTTAACTCTCTTTGAGTGATGCAATTTACCTTCATGAACTTCGTACGCTTACTAACTAATTAGCTATCTTCTACAGGCACATCTAACGTCATGTATTTTATTGTAAAAAGATTATTGTTTAGTAAGTAAAGATTACGCCTGTTACGCCTGTTTATAACACGGAGCAAAATACGAAAAAGCGGAAGTAAAACCCATTTTGAATACTTTCATTAGCATTTTTTTGTAATGTATATAATGTATAAAAACCATTCTAAAAATATGCAAACAAATACTGAAAACATAAAAAACATTATACAAAAAACACAAAAACATTGATTTATTTTTTATAAGCTAGTTGCAAAATATTTCTTCAAACAAAATTGTAATAAATTTTTAAATCGCAAAATAATTTTTAATAAATTTATTAAAATATATAATAAATTGTTTACGACAATATTAAATTTCTTACCGAAAACTTTTATTGATTTGAGTGAAAACTTTATACCCATAAAACACTTTGTTTTCACATGAATAAACAACATATTTCCTGAAATTATATTTTAACTTATCAACGATGAAGTATATAAGTATATAATATCAGCGTTATATTTATATAATATCAGCGTTATATTAGTACTTACAGTCAATATCATCTATAGAGACTTTGAAGAAGTTCGAAACTGGAGGTAATTTTATAAGTTGAAATTCCTGGAAATTTTGCTACAAGCAATGAAATTTCATCTCAGTACAAGAGTCAAATGTTAAATCCAAATTTATCTCTTCTGAGAATAAACAAGTGAAATTTCTGGTAATATTACTTCATGCAATGGATTTAATCTGAGTTTTAAAATCACAACACAGAGCTACAAAATACAACTTTATCTATTCTGAGAAGTATCTTAGAATATAGTTATGAGCGGTTAAAACGAATCTATTGAACAAAACTACGAAAGAACAATTGTCGTATCCAAGACACGTCCGAAATCAAAATGGTTATCAAAGAGGTTGATAATTAGTTAGAACAACTTCGGTAAATGGTATCATGAAAGGGCTGTGGAAGAAAATAACCGAAGGATGATTTTGACCTTGGTGTGATCCATATTTAATAAACCAAGTAAGTAATTTTTTCTGAATTAAGTCATATTCCTTCTGGTTCATTTTACAGATTGAAACAAATTTCATGCTTTTGCTTACGTTTCATGGTTAGGGCACAGCATTAACATTAATTTGGAGAAGAAGCAACGTCGACAGCGTCATCGATAGCGAACAAAAAATGATATCAACTTCCTTGAGGTGTCGATCAATCCGTTTTAAAGGGAATATAGTCCGAAAAGATTTTCATTACATTCGATTAAATCGTTTCGAGTCGCTCGAGTTTTTATTTTTTTTAAAGTTTTATAACTTTTATTATGCTTGGAAGTTATTCGTGAGGACCTCAAGGGTCACACCAGACTCTACCCACGGCTTGCTTTTATCGTGCTTAGGTTGCTAGTTTCAGGTAACATGAAATTTATTCGGTAGATAAAATAATACATTAAGTAATGCCTTTCCATTACCTTTCCAAATTGTGGAAGTAGCATATTGGGACGATTCATTGGTGGGGCACGTAATTCAACCACAGTAAACTTATTGATTCGTCTATACTTTATGGATTAAAAAAGTTCTCAAATCAAACCTCTTCAAACGTTTTTGATACTATACAGTAAAACATTAAACCGTTTCTATATTATATTATTATATATATTTATTATATGAGTCTGTACAGGAAATATCTCTTTAAAATTATTGATAAAATCAAGTTAGGTGAATGAAATGATGCAAAAGTTTAAAGGTTCGTATATTAGAACTGTTATATCTAAAGTAGAATAAAGATAGCTTTATATACCAATAGCTCTGCTTTTATACTATCAAAATCGTGTGTGTTTTCTATTAGGGTAAGATGTCGTACCAAGAACAAGTAACATGTACCTTGATTCAATCTTTATAGTTTCCTGACAGACATTATTACTCTCTTAGAAGCAGCAACAGTATGAGGACATAGTTCAATTATTAGAAGGAAAATATCGTAGAAAATGATTATCTTGCTTTCAAGTAAAGTAGAAGTAACATTTTTTAGTGTTACTAACTAAATGACATTCCACAAAAGTCTAAAAAAACATGTTGTTTTAAATGATAAAATTTAAAATGTTGAGAAGGTATGGAGTTTTTGATAAAAAATAATTCCAATGTGATATTCTTACAAAAATCTTTAAAAAATACATTAATGTAATATTTGATCTCTGGAACCACGCTTTCCCTTATAGCTAAAAAATGGCATTATATGAATAAAACTTTAAACCATTTGTATAAAACTCATGTATGGAATATATTGAATTGAAATAAATAAACATATTGAAACATTATTGACAATATAACTATTTTATAACATAAGAAGTGTTATCAAGTAAATGACTTTTTTGCTTTTATAAAATCTAAAATTTTTATGGTTTCTCGTATTCACTTGCCTGTATAGAAACTGAAACTTCTATATAGTTTTATTATATTCTTAATTTCAATTTCCACAAGCTGTTTGTGCGATTAATGTGCTAATATTATCCGTATTTTTAAATAGTTACATTTTTAATAAAAATTGAGGCAATATTATTGCATAAATGATGAAATACATATCTAAATACAATCAAAAACCTTTGTGAGTGAGTTAGTCTTTTTACCCGACTGCCAAGGAGTGGTTATGTTTTTCGCACGTATCTTGTATGTATGTATGCATGAATGTGTGTATGCATACATACATACATACATACACGTACATGAAATCTAAGCGTAGATAGAAATTAACTCTGTTTTCCCGTGAAAGCGGTCACAGTTACCTTGTCTATATAGTATATCATGTGTCCTGTATTGTATCACCGATCTCCTTGAAAAATTGGAAGACGAATAAATACTTGAGTCAATACGTGCTTACAACTTTTCTTAAGTTGTAGAAAACTTAATAAAAGCATATGATGTACAAATTGTCGATAATATTTTATAAATTTTATAAAAACTATTTACTCATAATTCTTAGAAGTAGGTCCTTTAATGATGATAAAAGGTACAAAAAGGTAAGTAAATTTATTAAATACCACCAAATAATAGACTTCAAATGGCTACAAATTTTTACATGAATCATATAATTAATGAAACATTATAGCCCACAGGCCCTTACCAAAATTTTGGATATTACATCATGATTTAATCTTTGCATATGCGTTCTTTATGTCCTTTTGGTCAACATCGTATATAAAATGTTTGTTTCGCTTCGCAATATATATTTTCAGGTCTTTGTTAGACGACACTAAGAATTTTCATCTAATCGGCCAACGGACATCCCGTTTCATTGACGGTTGGACAAAAATATTTTTCATTTTTTATTCGATCACCTTTCTTTTGGAATAACTTTCTGCTTGCGATTTAGAAAAAAAATTCGTATCGCAGGAGCTGCGTTAGCTAAGCGAATTCCTTCAGAGATTGAAAAAATAACACATTTTTCTTAAAATCGAATATTGTATTTTTAATTTATCCAGAATTTTTACTTCAAAAATTAGGGATAAAATCACTAGAGTACCTAATTCTTTGGTTAAAATATATAAATTTTAACGAAGGTCATTTTTTACACCTGTTAGGTAGGATCGATGGACATTAGAAGAAATTTTTTCAAAATTCCATCATCAGTGCAAGAGCAATAGCTCCATTTCCTTCGATTATTCGCTAAAAATATTGGTAGTATAGTGATACGCATTAGTAAAGAACATAGTAGAAAGCTTCAACGGTAATATTATCATTCAGTTTTTGGTGTAGGTCTGCGGACTATTATGACTACACATAATTATAAGAAAAACCTTGTAGCTATTTAGTTAGGTATTTAGATTTATGTTGTTATTGTAGGTAGTACTATGGCATAAAAGGTGTCCACCATTTATAAAACCCTTTTTGTCCTTGTTTGTTAGTAAATTCAACTTTTCAAATTAAAATCATTTGAAAACAGTATTATAATTGTTTATGTTCTTTATGAAGGTACACGGTATTTAATAAGTCATTTTCTCGTATTTCTATTAAAGGTAGCAATTAAGGTGTTATTTTTATTATGTTTAAAGTAATTTTAATGTTACTTTGCATTATCTAGATTTAAAGCAGGGTGTACTATGAAAATTGACACTGTTGCGACTAAATGAATGAATTAAGGCAATGAATTAACGTCGATACTGTCAATCTTCCTTTTAAACGCATGAGACGTCAGCAGAAGAGACGATCGAAAAATCAACGTTAAAAAAACACTGCAAGGGTGGAAAAAGGACCACTTAATGTGTCTGAAATAAGTCATGTGTCATGATTTTGACTGTTGGTATGAAATCTGTAAATTTTGGTAAATTTTGGTAAATTTACTTTAGGTTAGCTGGGTTTCGGATTTTAATGTCACACACCTGAAAGTGGTTGCGTTAAATAACGTTGTATGCGCGCTAGTAAAGCAATCATTTTTTTGACTATCAAATTGAAATTATATTCTTTAATAATAACAAAAACTTTGCTGATTTGCGATTCCGCACGGGTAAACAGTGACGTTTATAAACAAAAATGTCGTGAATGTGACCTATACCAAAATTTTAAAATAAACTTACAGGGTATAAAAACAATCAAACTTAAATCGTTTAAAACATTTTTTGATATCCGAAAGACATATCTGGCGTGATTTTAGGAACGAAATCTACACGTGCAAATTTATTGCTAAGAGCACACAAAAAAAATGTTTTTTGTTAAATTTTTGTAGTTCTGCCAGCACTAGTAATCGCAGATGCTAAGCGCACTTAGTTTCTGCTTATATCCAAAATCAAGTATCTAGTAGTGCTAACTCTGATACCGTACTAAGAAGAGTAGGTAATTTTTGAAATGCGTTGTAAATAAAACACGGTATATAATTTATGTTATTCATTTATAAAATATGGTAGTTATAAAACTACATTAAATTAAAATTAGGTACAAACAATTAATTTACAATATGATTTAATTTATTTATTTCTCTTCTATATATGTTCAATTTAATTATTATTCATTCAAAAAATAAAAATTATTATTTGTTTGGTAGCTAACTATATCATTTTAAATATCAAATTTTCCACATATTTTTCGTAATTTTCATTTGTTAACTTTGTTTTTTAAACTGGGTCATTTTATTTTATATTTAATCGTTGTAGTGGCTCTGGCTAATAGACGTAATATCCAAAGTCGGAATACTTCTTGAATAAATTTATACGGAAAAATGTGAATGAAATGAAATGGTTGCACTAACCTTTTGAACGCCTACTCCGGTAATAATCTTCAAACTTCTTCTGGTTTCACCCACGTAATTTGGATAAAAGGATGGATAATTCTAGGATATTATAGTGAACTAGTTTGAAGTAGTAACTTAATAAGTAAACCGTTTACCGAACGTTAATTATACGTACGAACTAATAACACATATAGAAGATGAGGACACACTGTCCTTGGTATACAGACGCACTATCTGATTACACTACTGTTGTACAGCACAAAAATGAGGGACACACTGTCCGCTTTAAATTCACTACGAGAACGAACTGTTCACGTTGACTGACTCTCGATAAGTCAAATTGCGCAAAGGGCAATTACTCAAATTAAAAGGAGACAGAATATCTCCGTTCAAAACAAAAAAAAAATAGATTTAATTCTTTAAACAAAATGTGTGTAAACACCAAAAACCAGAGTCGGATTTGAAGATAAGTTCAAAGTCCGAATTCCGGCGTAAACAATCGTTCAATTTTTCAAAACGTGTTACAAATCAAAATATTCGTTAAAATGGATAAATTATTAAACAAATTTCGGTGATTATTAAATTGCTTTCTGGATAATGTAATTGGGAAAAAAATTTCGAAGTAAAATGGAGAATACAAAAATTAAGGAAATTTGAAAAATTTCATATTTTACGGTTAAGATGACTTTGGTTATCAAAACGTATGAAAGTAGACGTCTTAAAATGACTAGTGCAAAATAATTTTTTCAAAAAAAGTGAAGTACGGGACTGTGGTCATTCTACAATGTTTCAAGATGTTACAGAATTTGTAGAAAAATTCAGTGTCGTTTAGATAAACTGGATTCAAGACATTCTAAAACAGTTTTATTTACCAGTAACAGAACTGAAAACGTTCGAAAATAATTTGCTGCATCATATCCTATTTTATTACCCCCGAACTAAAAAAAGGGGTGTTATAGTGCGTGTCTGTCTGACTTACTGTCTGTGTCATTGTAGCGCCTAAGCAGATGAACCGAATTTGATTGATTGTTTTTTTGTTTTTTTTTTTCATTTGAAATATAATTGAATGGAGAGTATTCTTAGCTATGTTTCAAATGTGAGTTTATGGTTCCGTATCAGAAAAAACTGAAAAATTGGCGATGATCTACAAAATTGGCTCAGTTTGGAAAAGGCTTTAAGGAAAAACGTAGTATAATGGAGTGGTTTTACATATGTCTCCAGTGTCAGTTTAGGGTCCGGTACACGAAAATTTTGCCGATAGATTTTTAAATTTTGTTAATTTCACTTGTAAGTGAGGGTGACAAAGAATGTGTAAGCATTCGTTCATGCTTTCTTTGAACGGATTTCTTTAATAATATATCAGTTTTTTAGATAAAGCAAACTTTATTCATAACAGAACCGTCACACATGTCAACACCAATATATGTCAAAAAGTATCGAGAATCCAGTCAAATAACCTATTTTTTAAGAAATAATTTTGCGGAAGTTTCTACAACTGCTAAAATCAATATTCAAAGTTTACGGGTAAATCCATTAATTAAATAAAAAAGAAAAGTAGGTACTCTCATAAAAAACAAACTTTATTTTTCAATATAAATTTTTTTTTAAACAAAATTAGGTGACATTGTGTTGTTTATATTCTACTCTTTTTTTTTAACATACACAAAACAAGCCAGTTACCACTTCACTTTACTCCAGTTTCCACCGTCTACACTTCTCTTTCCATTCATACCACTCTTGATACCTACAACCATTTTCGTTCCTCGGTTCGCTCGGTTTGATATAATATAAATTTCAACATTGATGTCTTAATAACATATAAATTCCATATCATACGTACGTACGTACACCATTAATTACCATATTTAAATTTTAACAGGTTAAAAAGTATAATATGGTACACAAAAAATATTTTTAATATGATTAATACAATGGATAAGAAATATTGTTGTATAATAAATTATAAAAATTAATAATACCCTTTGTACATGTAATATATAATTTATAGGTTATGCAAAAATATATACAAACACAAACAAAAAAAAATTGTGAAAAAAGCAGAGCTCCATCACTAAAGTCATATTTCCCCCTCATTTAATGCCTTTTTTATTATTATTTCAAAGTTTATTCTGAAATGGGATTTTTGTTTTTTCAGAGCTTTCAATGAGTGTCTTGTTACTGCAAAAGAGGACCAAAAGCCTAGAGAAGAGTTGAAAAGTCCAAAATATTTCCGGAATACTTACTGGAGAATTTAAAATTTCCAAAGCCTCAAAAACCAGGAAAAAATATGAATTCTTTTTTAAAAAAAAAAAAGGGGAAGGAAGCACGAATGTTGACAAAGAGCATTTACTTGACACTCGTTTATTTACACACAATTTTTCAACTCTCTAACCGATCGTGATTGGGCTGTGAAGGTGTGTAAAGCTTTAACAGCCCCCTAAAACATGATTTTGTGATATCAAAAAGGAGAAGAGAAGGCTGAGAAATGATCCAAAACACCCAAAAGCCACATCCTTGGAAATAACGG
This sequence comes from Chrysoperla carnea, assembly GCF_905475395.1. Taxonomy (NCBI): domain Eukaryota; kingdom Metazoa; phylum Arthropoda; class Insecta; order Neuroptera; family Chrysopidae; genus Chrysoperla; species Chrysoperla carnea. Next base: position 110,500,501 of record NC_058337.1, on the reverse strand, counting down.
AATCTTCTTTTCAACCATCTATGTCAATTTATACAACATGTACAGCCATGCAAAGCCATTAAAATAACAAAATAATACATAATTACATCGATGCGTCAATTAAATCGTGTTACATACCAGCTCATTTGGCCTAAGGTGTACGTCCAAAAATGTTCAGCGTTCCAAAGTTTTCCGAAGGGGGGAGGATGTAATTTACAAAATTATCACAAACCCCATACTTCCCCATTGACCTTCGAAACAGGGTAGAAGTTTATATTTTCATGGAAAAATATTGAAAAAAATATTGAAAATAAAAAAAGAAACAAAAAAAATTTATGATATAGATGAGGAACTGTGTGTATATGTGTGTATGACATAAAATTTCTGTTTAACGTGGGAGAAACTTTGAATATGAAAAAAGAAGATATTTTGAAGCTTCCTTACGGTTTCACATTCGTAGGCCACCGGATTTATTCTTAGAATCTCACTTTTTCAAAATGACTTTTCAAAGCCTGATACAGATGCAATATAACTTTTTTTATAAATCTGTCAAGGAAAAGTACAATCTCAACAAAAAAAAAAACTTTTGGAATCCAAAATCTTATTCTAACGGCTCTGAATGTATTCGTGAAGACAAATGCAGAGCTGCCAGAAGAATCATTAATATTTATCGTTTCATTATATTTTTGATTTGAATTTTCACACAATGTTGGTACCCTTGTACCTCCATGTAAATAGTATTGTATGTATTTTTAAATAATGGCATATTGGGAACTGACATAGAGGCGTGGCTTAAAAAACATGTCGGAAAGTAACTTACACTTTTAAATGTTTAACCCATGTGATCAGTCAAAAAACGTTAAAAAAACCTTTTTCGTTTTCTATTCGTCTTTTGTTGATAAAAATTTATTTATAATTAATATAGACTTTAATGAAAATTACGTAACAATTATGCTCAAAGCTTTAAAGTTGGCGTTTTTTGAACGATTATTACATGAGGCGTGTTTACTCAAAAACAAAAATCCATCAATTTCAGAATAATTATAATATCCACATAATACCTGGCAGTTACATTGAATGTTATGTAAGCGGCAGGCAGAATTCGTTGCGAAATAAAATATAAACTAAAGTGTTTGCAGTCTGGAAACTGGAAAAACAAAAATTTTTATAGATCTTACTAATGCCCAAAGTATTACAATGTCGATAAAATATTTAATTAATTTATTATTATTATTATTATTATACAAATTTAACTTCAAAATAATTATTATAATATTTGTAGTAATAAAAAATTGTTATTAAAAAAATTTTCTAATAACACTGTACGATCGCTTGCTTTTGGAAATTAATGGGAAAACTACGTTTAAATTTTTATTTGCTTTACTCTTACTGCACAAGTTACTCTATTTTTTGTTTTAACCCGTTCTGTAAAAATTCCAACTTCCATTTAAATTTTATTTATCGAGAATTTATTATAAACAATTTATTGCTAATATAAACAGTATGTATTTACTCGACAATTGTAATCCATTAATAGTTTATTTTTCTACCACCAGACTGCGTGCCTCGATTTGAAAGTTATCAATATAGGCAATAATATACATATATGATGAAATCATTGTATGTTAACGCAAATAAATAATACATATGTCATTCCATCATTGGTGCTAAAAACGTTTCTGTGCGTAACGAATACAAAGCACAAGAATATTTCGATAACCAAAATCCAATAAGACGTTTCTTGATGACGATTTTAATGTCGATTGTAACATCGACGTAGTTTGGTGCCTATTGCTTTTTCTTCATTTCAATTTTTGAAGAAAGTTACATAGTGAAATTGAATATTTAAAATCTTATTACAAAACAAACAAAATAATATTGGAAATAAACAAATCCATTATTTATTATCACAAGGAACAGTAAGTAGTAAGGAACATATAATTTTTTTTTCATCGATATCGTACAGTATATAGTATACATATAAGTCGTTTATTCAGTGTAAATTCACGTTTCTAAGACGAGATAATATAATGTATATTATTGTCGTTATCAAAACGTATACGAATATATATTTATATTTTTAATATGGATAATAGTGTTGGACTAAGTATCATTAAAGTCAAGATTCGATTTGAATAAGTTCATAAAAGCGAAACACTATATTATTATTTATCCCCTTTGGTAGCTGACAACACTTTTTTGTACCGATTGTTTGTGTAAAAAAATATATCGTCTACACGAGGTCAACAGAGTGCAAATTATTTGAAATCTGCAGAAATTCAAGTTATAAGTGCAATAGTTCTTTTTGTGCCTAAGCTTTTCGGAAAACTCATTGATAGGTATGGTATTATTTTGCTTTCCACGGGAACTTCATGTCAAGGTCGCATAGTTGGTACCAAAATTTGAAATAAAAGTTAAATAGTCATTTTAAATTTTTCTTTTAACTATTATTGTAATAATTTAAGCTTAAGTGAAAAAACATTTAAGGTTATTGTTTCCCAACATTATTGCCAAAAAGTTTTGGTTTATTGCACGGTTCATTGATATAAGCCAAATACATGCTTTGTAGTCAAATAATGTGTTATTTTTAGCTTTGCAATACATCGAAACTACAAAAATATATAATATATTGTGTGCAAGTGCTGCTTATAAATTTTATAATAAAGATATCGCTCTTCAATCATCAATATTCTAACTATACTCGTCTCTATTCATCAAATGATGGATCTTCGATGAACTCATAATGAAATAAAAAATTTATTTTTATATGATCGACAACCTAATATTTTTATGGTATCATTATAAACTACAAGATTGTCTAAATATTTTAATAGTTTTTTTTATAACACTCTGATTTTTTGATATAGAAATATCGAATTGAAAAGGATAACCTATATGATTCATGAATTTTGCAACGAACTTTGAACGATAAAATAATAATAAAATGCCCGATGCCCTAGGAATTTTCTGTGTTTTTTGGAAACTTTGTTTATTAAAAAATATATTTATAAAGCTTTATTCAAACCCTAGTATTATTCAATCCTTGCATATCTCCTTAAGAGAAATATGTTTAAAAGAAACTAGTACTTCAACCAAACTAAAAGCTAAAGAGTGAATTATATGAAAGTGAATTTGTACCAACACTAATAATATAGTCTTTACTATAGTATTTTATATGCGACATGGATTTCATTTAAATAAACTTTCAATATCTATTCACAATGTAAATATATATATCTATCTTTTACGATTTTTCTTTATAATAATAGTTTTTCTTTCATTCTGTTCTCAGTATGAATAAATACCAAATAGCCAAAAAGACTTCACTAGGTATATATACTTCTACGGGATGATATTGGTCTAGTAATGTCAGCTATTTTTCCATAAATTTATTAGTAGTAATTTTTATATTAAGTGTTATTTGCTTAAGTAAAATTTTATATAACAATTCGAAATATTAATATAATTTTTTTCGAAATTTTTATCTTAGATTTAGAGTGACTCATATATAAAATTATTTTCTACTTTTTAGTACAATAAAAGCTTGTCCCTTAAAAAGTATGTTTTATTAAAATTTTTAATTTAAGACCAAAAAAAATGTATACATACCAAATATGGTAGAAGCGATCAGGACGCCACAACCTTACCATGCATTGTCATCCAAACCTAATGTGCATGTAAAATTTCAGCTCAATCGAAACCGGGAAGTGGATCAAATTTGACTTCCAAGATTTCATTATAGACAGACAACGGGACAGATGAAACTAAATAAAAGCATGTATTAAAATACCCCACTCTTTTAATGGTTTAGTCATACATAGACCACTACTGTTGGTTTTAAATTTGAGTCCGTTTATGACTGCTATATTGGCGTAAAATCTATAAGTCCTTATAGATTTTCTCAATAGTTACATAATTCTTTAAAAACCATGTTTGAATATGTATGTTTAAAAACTGGCTTCATTCACTCATACAAGTAAAGTATAAGCAGAGAGTACTAGTTAAATGAAATCGGGCTCCATTATTGACAATTGTGAATTTTGTACATTTCCATTTTCGTTTAGACAATTGTTAAAATGATTACAAATTTCCGGAATAATGGATATACTCCTGTTTTCTTGATATAGATCCACTAAGAAATATGCATTCAAAAAATTATCTTGAGAATTTGCCACACAAGATAAAAAAAAGACATTTTCACATCCTTTATTTACATATAAATGAGATATCATATAATCTCAGAATCCGACGCATAGATATTGCTGTTACTATTCGTTTTTCTCTTTAGTTTCACTATTACTATTTATTTATTTTGTTTATTTTTATTATTTGATACTTACCCATGAAATTAAATTCAACATAGTGAATAGAACATATAGTAGAAGAAAATGACACAAACTTTGTTCTGAAAAAATCAAGAAAATCGCTAAAAAAGTTTTGTTTTGGAATTTGATGAAGTCAAAAGATTTAAGTCCGTATCTCAAAAACTAATTGAGATACGACCTATTGGATGTTTCGGCCAATCATCAAATGCATCGGATTTTTGTATTTTTTTTGGGTTAAAATTACCTTATATACTGAGTTTTATTGGAAATTTTTTCGATTTTTTGCAATTTTTTTAAGGGGTACTCTTTTGAAAAAATTGATAAAATCGCAAAAAAATTAATTGTTTTGGAATTTGATAAAAGTCACTCGATGGGATAATTCTGACCCAATTCTGACCCAAAAAGTATAAAAATCAGGTTAATTTCATGATTGGATGCAGGGTTTCTGAGATATCGCAATATTTGGATCGATTTTAGTCCGTATCTCAAAATCTATTCGACCAATCATCAAATGCACCCGATTTTTGTTTTTTTGGGGTCAAAATTACCTTATATACCGTGTTTTATCCAAATTGGAGATAACAAAAATTTCTCGATTTTTTGCAATTTTTTTAAAGGGTACGTACCCTTTTGAAAAAATCGAGAAAATCGCAAAAAAAATTCTGTTTTGGAATTTGATGAATGTCAGTAGATGCGGTAATTTTGATCCAAAAAGTATAAAAATCTGGTTAATTTAATGATTGGGTGTTTTCAATATCGCACACTTCTCTTCCTCAACCTGTATATTGTTAAAGATCTGACACTAGCCTTTAGTGTTTGATACTCACGTCTGCTGTGAATATTTAAGCCTATGTATGCACTTTTACTAACAATAATTGGATGGGAAAACATAAAAAAAAGCATGTAATTAAAATTATTTTAAGGTTTTAATAAATGAAAATTGGCAATTTTCGTTATACATTCTCTTCTATTATCTGATTGAAACAAGTCAATTGGATTTATTGAACAGCATTAAACTATACAACCAATGCACGGCATTATTGACTACACACACCACCATCAAAATCAATATTAAAATATTATTAGTTGGATATGTTGGATACAAAACACAATATAAATGGGATGCAGGTGTACATAAATTGCAAATCAATCAAAATAATAGTAGATAACTAGTAACTACACATAATACATAACATGTACCTAAATTGTATAATGTATTTTATGTATACACAACAATAACCTAACTTTATTTTATTTGGACAATGGCCACATAGTATTCATCTATTTATTACATTTTACAATAGACAAATACAGGATGGAGTTACAACCGACCACCTTAGCCTGGAGATATCAATCTCATAGAAAATTACAATATACACAGCCTTCATAACACAAGACTTTAGATTATCAAAATATTTCGATAATCATTGTCGAAAATATTTCTCAACAACTCATGTCTTTTGTGTGTACACATTTGTTAAAGTTGACGACAATAAGATTGACAGTTGTTAAATTTGAGATCATTTTACTTAGGCTTAGTTTTAGGATTTGTAGATTTTAACGATATATCGAACAAGTCGTTACATGCCGGATGTTTTAAGAATTTTAAACAATCGAGCTAAAATATCCTTCATGAAAAGTTGAAAAAATTTTCTCAAGTAAAAGTTGTTCTACTTGAACGGGAATATCACACAACTGTTCATTTTTATTGGAATTTTTATTGGAAAATCAGTCATATGAAAATGTGCGCGATGCACTCAATTTTTGTGAACAATAAAAGATTAAAAAAACTTGAAATGACAAAATTAATCTTAATATAAGACAAAACCAAGAATTTTAGTTGGAAATATTTTTCGAACTTAATTAGATTCCGTATAACCTTCGAATGGGAAACTCGTATCGATAAATTAGTGCTTTCAAATACGCTGAATATATAATTTTGAAGAAAATATGTTTCCATATTTCTAATTCAGATTTTTTATCGTTCAAATTCGATCGATAATTCAGATCGAGTTTCCCTTCGAGTAGAATAACCTTATCTCCAAATATTGTGTGAAGGAATTTCAGATAAGTTACTTAAAATGGGAAACTCGGTATATGGCCTCTGAATTTTTTATCGAAAAAGAGTCTTGCAGTGCTTTTCTCCTCAGGTCAATATTACTTCATGTATAATCTCGCGAAAGTCTGCCGAGTTTCGTATATCGTATAGTCATTATTGATTTTGAATACCTGCTATAGTACCTTTAAAACTATCAAATAAGAACATTTCAAGATCATATCCAAAGAAATTAATTTCAAATTGAGTTTCGGACTATTTGTTCCTGAATATTGGAAAGTATTTTGTATAGTATCAATTGAAACCATCAAAGATTCATTTACACATCGTTTATTTGAAACCTAATTTTATTAAGGAAAGTTGTTTTGATATTTTGAAAGAGCCCAACTATAAACTGGAATAGCTCAATATTATATAAATTATCATGTAAACACTAAAATATTGGCCATTCTGTATGATAGAAATTATTCCATTTAGCTATATAGTTGGTACCCATATAATTATTATTACCAGTTGAAATCCATTGTTAGCTCAGCGGTTCAATCACGTTTTTAGGACTGTTTCTATAGAGTTATTAAGTTTATTTACTATAGCTAAATAGGTGATACTAGTATTGGCTGTGATAAGTGTTAAGTAAAAGGTGACTATAAGCATATGACCTACTCTGTAGCATCTCATATCTTATATATTTAAACGAGCAATTCTTGTATATATATATATATATATATATATATATATATATATATATATATATATATATATATATATATATATATATATATATATATATATATATATATATATATATATATATATATATATCAACGATCTTGGAAATGGCTCCAACGATTTTCATGAAAATGAGTATGTAGGGGTTTTTTGGGGCGATAAGTCGATCTAGCTAGGTTTCATTTATCAGAAATGTCTTTTCATGAAAAATTCATCAGACATCTATTGGTGTATAACGTAGTTAATGAAATGCAATGCAAATTATAACATAACAAAAAGGAGGCGTTTGAGTAGTCTAAAGTGAAAAATATGATTCTTGCTGACATCTATTGGCGAATAACCGAGCGAGGCTCGGTCATCCAGATATTGTTGATAATACATATATTTGTTCTTAAGGCAATTCAATAGTGAAATATTTGTCTTAGAAACTCAATAAAAATGGAAGTATACGTTTAATAAAAGTATTCTGTAAAAATTCTATGGAATGAGATAATAACAATTAAAATGTCCATAATTAACATGCTGCAGGCATATCGAGAGACTTTTCTATATATCTCGAAAACGGTTCTTACCTTTAAGAACGTAAGGAACAATAATTGATAACGAATTTTTTGGTACCAAGAAACTTGTTGAAAAGATACGTAGAAAAAAAACAACGTATAAAGCGTTTGTGTTTGTACTAAACACTAACAGTAAAGATACAATGTCTTACTATATTAGATACTCTGTTGTCACAAATAGTGAACGGTTATATGATCATATTTTTATGGATTTGACTAAAATGAGTGAACTAATTTAAAGAAAAAAAAAGATCCTTGATTTTTTTTAGTCAACTTGACGGCTCTTTGTAAATAGACTTGGCTCCCTTCTCTTCTTGTGATTATTGCAAAAATAATAATACTAAATGCTATAAACTCAAAAGTTGTTCATAAATATTGTGTTGTCTGCCATGGATGGTATAATAAAAACAAGTGAAAATAAACAATTGACTGAGTAAATTGTTGAAATACCATGTATAGCCAGTGTTGATTACTCTGCCCAATAGTTGTTTATTTTTATAAGAAACATTTTTTATATTTAAACTTTTGTTCTATCACTAACGGTTTAAAAGATGGTCCTACGGAACCAAGACCCAATTGATCTATGTTGCTCATTTACGAACTCGACTTCACATTTTACGTCCTTAGCACGCTATAAAAATTTCAGCTTGGTATCTCTTTTCGTTTTTGAGTTATCGTGATGACAGACGGACAGACGACAGACGGACAGACAGACAACCGGACTAATTAGGTGATTTTATGAACACCTATACTAAAATTTTGTTCATAGCATCAATATTTTTAAGCATTACAAACTTGGGACTAAACTTGGTATACCTTGGTATATTTCAAATACATGGAATGTATAATTAATTGAATTAATAGTTATGATAGGTTGGTATAGTGAGGGCTTGGTATATTCATGAAAGAAGCCTCTCAAAATAATAGACGAGCTGATCATCTTTGGATTATCACAAAGAGCTCTGTGGCTTGTATGTGCGTTCTTTCAGAGCAGCAATGGAACATAACATATATATGGTGTTAATATGGAGAACCTAACTCTAATATTTTCATAAATTATGTTAATTACAAATTTCTTTTGCCGATTTATTAATATCAACCATCAGCTCTGCCATACCTCCTTCATTTATAAATAGGTAGAAGAAGGTTAGCAAAAATTTCAATTATTAAACTCTTGAAGTGAAAAATAATAAATGAAGGTTATCAATGAATAAAATACCAAATATTCTATGAATTCTTTATTTTATTCGAATACAAAATTCGATTTCCTGTAAACAAATTTAATCAAATTGATAAAAAAGTAAAGGGTTTGATTATTATAAAATGTAATAATTGATTTGTAATAAATTTCAAGAAAAAGGGTTGTTTTATCATGTTAATTAGAAAAGTGACTTTAATGAAGAAATATTAAAATGTTTTTACAATAATTTTGAAAGGTGGAGAAAATATTGTTTTGAATTGATTAAATAAATTAGATAATAAAAATAGATTATAAAAGCCAATGAAAATTGATATATTGATTTCATCTCAAAATTAATACATTGCAAGTTTTAAAAAGAGGGTATCTACGATATTTACTCAATTCTTCAATTCTTCATGATACTATTTTTAAAATATCTTTTATTCTTGAATTTTCAGTAACTTTTCATAGTCCTCTCTTTTCGATTTGTATTGAGTTTTTTTTTTTCTAAGTTACCATACATATGAACAGTCGAGAAGCAGTTCAATTAAATCCTAGTTATCAAAAAAATTAGCTCTTTATACCAAAATATTTATTTAAACTTATTCCAATCTTGAAAAATAGAAGAAATTGGCAAAATTTGTTTTTCATAGTTTACAATGAAAGTCCCCTTCGAATTGTTTCCGAAAAAATCACAAAATCGTAACTCAGAAACTGACCTTTCAATTATCAAACGATCAAAGATTGTGTATGTTTTAAGTTCCAATCATCCAATCTGATATGTTTTATAAGGTAACCTACCTTTTCAAAAATCGTAGAAAAGCAGCAAATTTGTTTGTATCGTAGATTTCAAAACAACTCACCAGAAAAATTTTGGATAAAAAAAAAATTACTTTTTTTTTTTGAAGATAAGATAAATATTTTCCGAAATAACCCTACTTATTACTGTCCTGAATTGCAAGAATCAAGCACAATATGTAAGGCTTTGTGCATATCGATCAATTATAATTAGTTCGTGCAGGGTATCCAACGAATTTTTCGACTGTGTACTTTTTTGAATTATAAAATGCTAACATAAAATAAAAACATGCAAAACTCAAAATAAAATTGAACAAAATAAAATTATATCGAAAAACATGTCTTGTGTCCATCACCGTTCATAATTGTCTCCCCGAAAATTATGGCATACTAGATAAAGGTAACATTCAGTTTTGAGAATGGAGACCAGGAAAAACAATACAATCACAATGTATTGCCAACAGATTTGCAAATAAGTCCGAAAACGGTCAGAATTTGTAAAAGAAAGTAGAATTTCTATAGATTTGTTATGCGTTATTTCATGCAAACAAGTGAGTAAAAAATAAAAGCATGTTGAATATGAAATTTCTAGATAAATATATTTTTCATTGAAAAGAATATATATATATATATTTCATATGAAAATATTTTCATAAAATAATTATCATATTCATTGCATTACTATTTAAAATCTATTTAATTTTAATTTAATTTTGCTTTATTTTATTGATTTTATGAAAAAAAGAATTACAATGTGTGACTATATCGGCCAATTACAAAACACATTATTACCCGTTTATAATAATAAATAAAAAATTATGATTATACATTTAGGTGCTAATATGACATTTTACACCGGGAGCTGGTGATTTCATTCGATGATTTTGTCTTTTATGTCTAAAAGTATACTGAAAGAATATAAGGTCGAATTAAAATAGACTAAAATACATACAAACAACAACGCAAACTGTAAGACATAAGGCCTATAAAAGTTAAAATAGTCAAAATGATGAAATAGTTTGAAATTTTTACAAATGGTTCAGGCTAAGTTCGTAAATGAGCAACATCGGTCAACTGGGTCTTGGGTCGGTAGGAACCATCTTGTAAATCGTTAGAGATATAACAAATGTTTAAATGTAAGAAATATTCCTTATAAAAAAATAAACAACTTTTGTTTGAAACATTTATTCGTCTACCCGCGAGAGCGCAAATTAGGCGCAAATTGTATATTATGTATTATATGGGAATATCAGTTATGTATGTGTAATGTGATGAATGTGTAATGAGAGTAATCTACACTGACTAATGTCTATACATGGTATTTCAACAATTAACTCAGTCAATTGTTTTTTTTTCTCACTTGTTTAAAGTTAATATTAATCGAAAAATGATACATTTAATAAATAGTTTTAATAGTCTTATGGATAAATTTCCTTAAATTGTGGTTAAGACAAAATTACTTCATAAATTTTTTTATCAATAAATTTTAATTCTAAATTCACTAAAGCAAAATCCTCTGCCACCTATTTCTATTAGAAAAAAAACAAAAAAATCAAATACTTTGAAGATCTGGCAACGCTTAATCTCATATAAACCGATACCATGCGTTTGCCTGTGTAAAGCAGAATTCCGGCTTGATTTCTTTTTGAAAATTATTTAAACGGTCATATTTCGATGTGAATTGGAATCGAAATTGTCAACATACTCGATGCTCTTAAATTTTTTTTCCAATACTAATCTTTCAGTTCTCTCAGGAGTATAAACGAAAACACTGTCTAGTAAGCTCTCACCGCCTCCCAATGGTAATCACATAACATTTTGATTCATCATTCGTTCGGTTAGAAGCAACACATATGAATGAATGTACACTTGAATAATTTAAACTGTCTGCATAAACTGTTTTATTACAGTACAATAACATGTTATTATTATTTAAATGGTGACAGAATTATATTAGTATGCATTTTATTCAAAATAAATCCAGCTAAATAAATCCAGTAATCGTTGGATTTATTGCTCAATTTAAGATAGATAAATTGACAGTACATAGTTGTGTGGTACTGAAGTCGTGTGAGTGCGACTCTGTTGTCCACACGACAAACTTCCCAGAGGGGGAAAAAATATTAAAAAAAAGATCTTGTTAGCCTTCACAGATTATTCTTCGAACATGTGCTGCAGCTTATGCTGGAACTATCATTATCTCCATGGATGTATCCAAATATCTTTCAGATTCTGTTTATTCAGCTCAACTACTTCTGAAGAAAACTCATCCAGTTCTTAAATACGCGATTACGTGTCGAATAAGGTCAGTAACGTGTTAATGTGATAACTGGTTCGCGAGATAATCGAGGCGAAAGAATCCGAACGAACATACGCATAAACGCACATAAAAGGAAGGAAGGGAGAAACAAAGACGGTGAGAGGCGAATTTGGGTTAAATTACCAATTTTGAGTAGCTCAAATGTTTTATGGATTAGCTTGAATCAACTGAAAAGAAAATTCAAAATTTTTATGGGGTATTTGGTGGTACAAAATAAAGTGAATTTTATTTGAAAATTTTAAATTTACCAATATGTTAGAGACTTTGTTAGTGACGAAAATAGACGCCCTTTTACAAATATAAATTTTTTCCCAAAAAATAGAACCGAATTGGCAAAAATTTTAAATTAATATTATTGCTTCCTTTCAATATTCCTATCAAATAAATAATTTTTTTGCAATTTAGTTTTGATGTACACTCACTGTCAGAAAAAGTGCCACAGTTAAAACCATTCTAAGCGTACGCATCATATGTTATGTTATAATAGTAACACTTAGAATGTTTTAAAACGAGCATTTTTTGTGACATTGAGTATACATATATGGTTAGCTAAAAACTTCTTCAATGACTTCAAAACGTAATTGCTCGCAAAAAAAATATTGTAAGGATTATTTTTTACGGGTTTGTGCATTTTTGACGTTGGTTATACTTCTTATTTATATGCTCTGAGACACTTGGATACTGTGTAACAACTTTTACTTTACTATGTAACATTTTCTCTAAGATTGTAGACAATTTAAATATTTCCAATTTTGTGATTAGTTTTGAAAATTTGATTGGAAAAATATTTTCAATAGATAAATATAAATTTCGATATTTGTTACATTATATGTTTAGATTGGTAAAGTTATGTATATTTTTACATATTTTTCAATATTATATGCGTATGTACAGAGTGCTCGGGGGTTCAAAATGGCTACAAATAGGGAATTTGTTAATTTGAGCATAAAAACACCTCGTTTTTAGTTATGTATATTTTTAGTTATCTATAACACAATTATAATAATGAATTAAAAACAAGGACATACTTCACAATCCCATTTTGTAATTACGTAGGATGCGGCAGTTCCGTTTACTTTTTGTAACCTCTGAAGCAAAAAAGAGGTGTTTTAAGTTTGACTGATATGTGTGTGTGTGAAGAACCCATTTAGATTTTTTTTTTCGTTTGAAGTTTTTTCAACTATGTCAAGTGCGACTTTAGTGTTCAGTACCCGAAACAACTTAAGAATAAGCAATAATCTTTAAAATCGGTTCAATTTGGAGAAGGCTTTAAGGAAAAAGGTAATTTAATGGCGAGTGTTCTTAGATACGTTTCAAGTGCGACTTTAGGCACTAATTAATTATTATGCTGATCTCGGATATTAATACAAATCGTGTTGATTTTTGTTCACTCACAAACATCGGCTATTCGAAAGCGATTTCATCTAATATTGATGAAATGCCAACGTTTCTCAACAAATATTTGGCAATTTTAATAATTCGTTGTGATGGTCAGTATCCTATTTTCTAGTTTTGATATACATTCTAGACGCGAATAACTCTCTTACGTTTCAAGGACACCTGAATATTTGATATATTCTATTTGTATAGTTATTTTTGTATTTTTTCGGACCTTGTTTATAGTTATATGACTGGTAAGTGACATACTTGATAAAATGATCTTGATGAAATGATGAATTTTTACAACATTAATTTTAGACCTTTATAGACAGATTGTTTAGTTTATATTAATTACTGAGATTATACATATACCGTTCTTCATAGCATTGAGGTCATAGCGCCGAGCATAGAAACCTAGAACAAAGGTCAATTTTATCTCTTAATTATATTGTGCTTTGTGCTCAAGCCCAAGTTAATTTTACAGAATATCCCTTTTACAGAATTATTTAGTACAAAATTAGTGCCACATATCAATTTCTTTTTTTTTTTTTGTCACACCCTGTACAATATCTATTTGTTTATCCCAGTCCAAACAAATGTATATTGATATATCCTTTAACATATTCATCCTTATTTTGCATCATGTTACCTACCATAATACTTACATATATCCATATTACATATACACCTAAAGGAATGAAATCCCTATCGGAGGAGGATCACAAAAATATAAGTGAAACTTACAACAAACAGTAGTATAACTCAATTCCTATACGACCACAATATGTTTCAATATAATGTTACCAAATACAAATAACATAAAACCACTGGTGCACATATTTGTATATTGACGCGACCACCAAAAAAGGGTGTATTGAAAGATATAGATGATACACAAACGCACAAAACTCTTCCCGACTAAATATTGATAGAAACCTTAGAATTGTATCAATAATAACACACTTATACACACAGATGCTATTTTTGAACAAATAGAAAAAAATTTGTAAAGGTGAAATAAAAAAAAGAAATCTATTTGCATGCTTAAAATTTGTGGACTTTTATTTGTGTGTAAATATCCAGTTTCTTATATTGTAAAAGTATATCGTAGACGATATTTTTTTTTTTACTTTATTTTATTGACTCTCTTTAGAAAAAAAAATCGACTTCAAAAAGTAAAAAAATAAAAAGTACACTAATGTAGTTATAATTATTGCTATTTTTGTAGTCAGACAAGTTAATGTGGCAAACTATTCTGTGACAGTTGTTTCCTTGGCTGACACCGACTCCAAAAACTATCGACTTTTTTTTTTTCTTAAAGTTTTTTTTATTTTACGATTTTTTGTGAATCTGCAGTACACTAACTAATTTGCCAATAAAGAAGAATCATCGAAATTGGCGTGATATTGATTTATTCGTCCGTTTTTCGCGCACATACTTAATGAAAATTTAAGACTTTTATGGTTTTCTCATAGATGTCATTGTCAGAGCTGCACCAAATGGAAATGGGACCACGCGGAAAGCACCAGATTTCAAATAGAAAAAGAATCATTTAAATCGGTTCACCCAGTCAAAATTTCTGAGGTAACAAAAAATACAGTCAAATTGAGAACCTCCTCCTTTTTTGTTTGAAGTCGGTTAAAAAAGTATTAAAATTGGTTCTTGGAAATTCATTAAATTTTGAAAACATATCTTTCACGAAAATATTTGCTCATTCACTGTATCAATGGTCAATGGACAGGAATCCGGCCTCATTATTAAATCCGTTTCATAACCCCTTGAACGAGATTAAAAAAGCGGAAGTTGATTTCAACAGTTTTTATAAAGCAAGTAATTGGAGCAAAGCTGTTTTTTTTTTCGACGTTCGGAAGGCTTTCTGATCTCTGATCTGATCTTCAATTTGTGCTTAGGGGGCGGAATTTTTTACATAAGTTAAAATAGTGTGAACGACCTTGTGAAAAGTGCCTATTGCCATTGTCAACTTTTTAGCCTCCCTTCGACCATTTTGTAATTAAAATATTGTTTTTCGCAATTTTCAAGGCTTTTGGCAACTATTCAGCTCCTCCAAATTGAGTTTAAGGGTTCAAAATTGGTAAGTGAATTGAGTCAATAGTAAAATTCATTTCTTAATATAATATTATCTCCCTTGTCACTCTTGCCAACTTTTCATGAAGAGTTTCATTCAAATTCCGCGATAGATTCTATAAAAACTAAAGTATAATGAATCAACCTTTAAATAAGACTTATACTTTCCTGTAACAAAATATTTACCACATTTAAAAAATTGAAAAAGTATTTTGACGTTCGAGATTATAATTAAAAACCATTGAAATTCATTTTGAAACTATGATTTGTTTAATACAAAAATTGAGAATTATTTTCTCAAAAAATATATTGAAAAAAAGTAAGCAGGAATTAAAGTAAAAATAACATTTTATATATTTGGAATCAGAAACATATACAACACACTAAGGTAATATAATGGGAAATAGAATTGGGAACTAGACAATGGGTATAGATATATAAATGTAGATATATAAATATATAAAAGCAGTTTTGGTAAAATGAAAAACTTGCGGTTAAATATGATCGGAAATAATCTTTTTATTCAATACAACTACTAAATAAAAGTATTATTTTTAGTATAAAACCTCCATAATACGTTCATATTCACAAAAATATAATAACGACTTTGCCATCCATAAATGCCTTAGGATCACCTTTCTTCCAAATTAGAACATGTGAGAAAAAGGGAAGAAATCTGAACAAAATATTTTGGCTTAAAGATTATATTTAAATTACAAAATTATTGGATACATTACAAATAATACTTGTCATGGGATATAAGAAACGTGACAAAAGTTATTTTCAAGCTGAGTTTTGTTCTTCTAAATTGAAAGCAGATAAAAATGAAGAATATCTTGCAACTGAGGGCGGTTGCATTTATTGCGGTTGCTAAAGTACAATCCCAAAAAACAAATTTAAATTTTATAATTAAAGAAAGTTTACCTTGCCAGGCAGAAACAAGGTTGCTTTAATTGCAGGCATTTGGCATTAATGAACACAACCCCTCTCAGATGGAAGACATGGTTTATCTCTACTCATGTTCAATAAGTTTTCTTAGGAAAGGATTATTCGAAATTAAGCCATCATAAAATAAAACATAGAAAACGGTGTCAGTTCTCGTACCACTACAACCACTATAAAAAGAGTCCAGAGGACTCAAAGGCTCAAGATCACTCCTGAAAATAAAATAAACTTTTTCAATAACTTGAATGTTATAACCCTCTTATAGAAAATACAGAGCTCATCCCGGCACTCAAAATTTAAGTCAGTAAATTTAAATTTATCATTATTATACCAACTTATGAAAGTTAAACAAAATGTACAACTGCATTTGTTAGAATTGAAAGATTAAAAATACTTTGCATAGTATTTAGTAAAGTACATGAATAAATAGAGTGTTCCATCAATAATTTTCAACTTTTTTCATGGAAAACAAACCAGAAATAATTTTCTGAAAATAGTCCGGAATTTAAGCGAAATTTAGCGGTCTCTATTAAATAGATACAAGTGAAATTTACAAAATATAAAAAACCCCCCGACAAATGCGATGTATTCCTTGTAAAACGATTTTTGGAAACTAAGCTATAAAATGTTCTCAATTAAATCGGTTTGGCCGTTTAAGGGCTACGATGCCACTAAGAAACACACACACACGCACAGATAAACACTTTAAACTTATAACACTCCTTCTTAAATCAATATCAAGTGATGGTCAAGAAGAGATGAAAAGAATATTTAGAGAGCTATCATTTTTTGAGACAAATTTTTGGAAATATTTTAATTTAAATTGAAATATTTGAGTTGACTTTGTTCTTTTGAGTTATTGTTTTGAATTACCTAATTATTTTACCATTTCACTTTTCTTAACTTTTATTAGCACCAATTTTTTTAAGAATAACCCACATATGAATGAATGTATTATGTATATATGAACATAACGAAATCTTTCAATTTAATTTTCCCTAACTTTTGATTTTTTATTTTTATCTTTTACATTTAATTTCGTTGGGATTGTTATTAAAGCATGTCTTTTAAGATTTTCAAGTTTTATTTATTTGGTTGGCAGTTCTGTATGCGACTACCTACTACTAAACATAATATAGTCAAACTGTAGATAGCACTAAAATACCCATAGGTATTCATTCAACTGTTTTCTTCAACATACAAAATACTGAGGTAAATGCCAAAAAAAAAAATATCAATTTCCGATATTGTGTTGTGGTGGTAACACGGAAACAGCAACATGATTTCAAATATATATGAATGTTTACCATAATATATATAATTAAATACAGGCGAATTTAAAGTGAATTTTTTTTTTTTTTTAATTTTCCATGAAGACCTGCGTAGCTCTAATGTATCTTAATTTTTTCACCCGTTTCTGTCGATCAATCAAAAAAAGTAAAACGCTAGAAGCTGACGTATAAATGTAACAACAAGACATAACGGGGAAACAGGCATTAAAACCTTTGTTATCCATATAATTTC
Source organism: Chrysoperla carnea (assembly GCF_905475395.1). Lineage (NCBI taxonomy): Eukaryota > Metazoa > Arthropoda > Insecta > Neuroptera > Chrysopidae > Chrysoperla > Chrysoperla carnea. The sequence continues at coordinate 110,482,620 of NC_058337.1, read as the reverse complement.
AACCAACAAATAAATAATTTCTTGTAATCTAATCCTCCGATTTAAACTAGCGATTTCAAAATTGTATATCAAAACATTTCTCAGTAGCTGTCTGAGATCAATCGAACTGACCGCTAGGCAATATGTGTTATTTGAAGAAGTCTAATAATAACATTAAGCTAGAAGTATTGACTGCAATATGATCCAAAATCTTACCCAAAATCTTAAAAATTATTTCTTAAATATCTGACAAAATTACATTTCGTTTTAAAAGAAATTCATCAATAATTTATATTTAGCGACCTTAAAAAGCTTAATGTGGTTCATTTTCAAACTTCACAATTGAAATTTTTTTATAGTGCTAAAATAAGGTTTCAAAAATGTAATTTATTTAATAACTTTACTGACAGTTAAAACGTGTTAATCGTTACAGAAATTTTAAGTTAAAATTTATTTCGTGAAGTAATTTGTTAAATTGTGTAATAATAATAATAAGTTTTGAAACATACTTTATATTGAATAAATATGAAAATGTGGTCTATTTGGTTTTCTTTATTCACCATATTTGTTATAAGTCTATATTCATATTTCCAAATTCCGTACCAAAACTTGATCCCAAAACTCTATACAGAGACATTTGCGATTTGCGATTCCATAGGTGATTATTCTATATAAGAAATCGTGGAAGAGTAAACTATACAGTTTGATTATTTAATTACAAAGTTGAAGTTTTAAAAAAAATGGAAGCTTGGGGAATTTCTTTTCTCTTTAAGATCTTTAATATTTTTTAAGTGAAATTAATGGCGCCGCTTGATAATGAAATATAATATTTTTATTTAACGAAACATTTTACGCAGCCTTATAAATATGCCAAGTCCCCCACTTAACCGATTATTTTTTATTTATTGTTAGTGCAAGACTTAAATTAAGTTTCCGATGTAACCGTGGTATGTGTATAACATATAGATATATACATACTATAGACAGGGTGGTGCCATCATTAGATAAAAAATTTGGTGATTTTTTCGCTTGATATTTTTTTAAAAACGTACTGATTCGATAAAAAAAAACCATTTATTATTAAAAATAAAATTTTGCAAAGCTTAATTCGGCAGGTAAAAACTTAGAAAGGAATAATTTATATTTCCGTGTTTCGCATATTTCTCACAGAATTAGGATTTTTTCTTGGATACTATGGTAATTTTAACATAATCGAATATTTGTCATCTAAAATATGCTTGGAATAAACGATTAGAGTCAGTCATATTTGTAATAAATAAAAAATTTGAAAATAACATCATGTGTTATTATAAATTTCAAAATTGTTGAAGAACCTGAAACTCTAGTGCCATTATGATTCTTAATTTATTCGACAAATAGTTGTGTTTGAGGTGGTAAGTAAGTTTTTTGGGGGTATACTAGATCCTTACCGTTGTAAGATTTCCGGTTGAACAAGTGTATGCATGCCTCCTTTATTTTTGCCAGTTAATCTGCTAGAAAAAGCGCCATCCAGTATAATATCTCTTGCCCCCATAATAGTAATAAGTATCATATATACACGGCCTACATTGAACTATCATCAGTATACCTATATATTGTAGTCATCACAGCACAAGTCGGTTGCATGTTTTTATAAATATCATGTTATCATCAATGGAAATAGTAGATCCTAGTTTTGAATATCAAGTAGTCGAGCCAAATTAAAGAAACAAAAAAGAAAATAATAAAAAACTAATAATATGTAGATAAAACACGAAAATAATTTTCTTGATGATAATTTTTTAAATTGCTTTTTTATAATATTTTGTTGTTATTCTGATAGTTTACTACTATGTTTGAACTTTTATTTTTTTTTAATCGACGTCAAAATAAACGAAGGTTATCATCAATTCGATATAGATATGTTGGGTGTTACAAAAATAACGTCTACAATTGTGTGCCAACACATATGGCAACAATTTTACTTTACTGTAAGTCTTTTCGTGTGAGAATCCCTTTCTTTGATACTGTTCAAGTTCCTTATAACGCAGTGTAAATTTAAGCCAGTGAGTCATCAAATAGATGGAAATGAAAAGGCTCGAAAGTTAGATAAAATGAATAAAAGTATTCCATCCAAAATAAGCGTATTTTAGAACCAACAAGTACAATAAAATATTCGTTAAAAGAACGGGGAAAGTATTCCCTCCGAATTTAAAAAGCTAACAAGTTTATGAACACTCTATATTATATTACCATTTTTCGTAAATCTTTCTCCAAACTGAAACGATTTTGAGAATTACCGCCTATTTTTTAGTTTTTCCGGGTACGGAGAAACTAACTCCCCAACTAATTACCTTTCAAACGAAACAAAAAAAATTAAAATTAGTTCATTAGTTTAGGAGCTACGATGCCACAGACAGACACACACACACACAGACACACATACATAGCGGTCAACCTTAAAACACCTCTTTTTTTGGTTCGGGGGATTAAAAATAGATAAATATCTATAATTGTTTCACTTTCTAAATTCCAAATTGAAGATACATCACTTATTGTAAGTGGTATTGTATAAACACATGTTCGATGTAATGGATAAACATTTGCCCGATATCTAGAAACTTTCCCACCTGATAGAATCATTTAAGTTTTACCAGAAGGTGTCTTAATGTTAATCAAGACTATTGTACTTCTGAAACACTTTGGAGTAAAGTCTATTTACCAAATCAAAGCGTTTACAAATGTTCAACGGAAAGCGGAAATTAAAAAAAATATTGTTCATACTATACATAGCTTAACACGAAAGAACTATGAAAGATCGATGCCTTTCTAATTTTAAGGTTAGGATCTTTTGAAGGATTCTATCTAAGACTATATTATTAATGGTACACACGGTGCTTTCTTTATCAGTTGGATTCTCTGACAGTATGTATATTTTAATACTGTACGCTACGAAAAATTATTTTTTCATTTCTACAAGAAATGAAAACATACAATTTGAAGGTGTAGAATTTTCATTGAATTCGTACAACTTAAACCACTTTATTATGGAAAAATATAAATACAATACGGATTTTTATCGTTTAACATAATCGATTACACTTTGAGGGACATGTCCTATTTTATAAACTAAAGTATCTGCTCTTTGCTTGTATTAATACTTTTAAAAAAATTACATTTTTATATTAACACTGAATGACTTTGCAACTTTCTTGAACTTCGTTCAAAATAAAGACATGTTATAAACTTTATTAAATTGTTCACAATGTACAGTGTGATAAATTTTATTCAAGAATTATTATTTTACTCATTTCGTAGAAAACCTATTTAAAATTAATGTATAACAAGTTTTCATTGATATTTGGTAAAAATATTTAAAAACTTTAACTAAACGCAGAAAAAAATTCACCTTTTGGTGCAATATTTTTGTACTAAAATTAACTTTGATTTCGTGAAGTAGAAAATTCTTCAAAGATCTACCTAAATAGAAACTATAACAAATTTAGAAACACAAAAATATTTCAAAAAAGTCTGTAACGCTTGTAATTTTTTACAAACGTAATTGTTATGTTTTTTCCCTAGCAGATCATCAATGGTAAATTATGAGTTAATAATGCCGTTTCAGGAATGAATATTTTTTTTAAATTCAGTAATTATAGTGATTTTTTTCCTAAGGCGATTATTATGCCAGATCTAAACTTTTGAAAGTGTCATTATTGCTTATGTTTGAGCATGGCTTCTTACCATATCTCAACAAAAGAGAATTTAAAAACAGACTATGCTATCATCATCTATATATTTTTATCACATTAGATTGCTCAAAATACTAAACAACGATGAACTGTGTTTAAATTTGAGTTGATGCTAACTCAACAAAAAACCCACACTTTTATCCGGTTAGGACCCCCTTTGTTTCCAGTTTACTTCAACCCCACCTCTTCCGAATCCACCATAAAATTTTGTCGGCCACTATATTTTCCAAATTATTAAAAGTGAATGCTTTGAACTTACTGTTGCTTCCAGATGGTTAGAATCTTTTTTTCCCCTGGATTTCTACACTCTCCTCTCGAAAATGGCCGTTCTGTCATATATATGTTCTATGCGAGAAAATGCTCCTCATCGACTCAGGAGCTTATTCCTCCTATTACTCCTAAATATATACAAACTTTTATGAAGAAGAAATTTCTTTTTCTTTACAACTGTAAAATTTGATTTTTAGTTTATGACAGAGAAATTAATCACCGTGTACTTTACATTTTCACATAATTAAGGATTAAGATCAAATTAGATAAAAGGTTAGTCACCCTTTTATAATATACAATTAAATGACATAAACATGATTTAGTTACTCATTTATGAACATGCAATCAAATAAATAATATTGTATAAATACTTGAAAATATAATTATAAATTAAAAGTAATTAGAAAAAGTATTTAAATGAGTCACAAATACCTGTCCATATTTATTATAAAGTATTATTTTAAGTGAATAAAATTTTAAATTTATTATTTGCTATATCAAGTACCAAATGTATATCCATTCGTTCGTTGGCTATGACTTTTAGAAAATGAAACAACAACAACAAACCAGAAACATACAAACGTAATAAACAGAAAAACAATTTACTTAAATTTATTTTATACAAATTCTAAATCGTTTTTCTTCATTATTTGCAAAATCATATGTACGGCTTTGATGTAGAAAAGGTTTCCAATTTCATTTACTCTTTGTAGAAAAAAAAGATTGTATCTCAGAGGTGAAAATTGTAGCCCGTGGGACAGAAAGGGTTACTTTTTTAAATGATTAATATACTTGAACTATACTTTCATGAGTGGCGTCCTTTTGGCGAGTCTACCATATTTCTCTCTACGACTTTTGTTTGAAAGTTCTGCGCTTTTAAATGAGTATGTACCTGGATGACCGAGCTTTGCTCGATATTTTTTGTGTTAAAAAGACACAAATTTTAGCATTAATATAAGAACCGTTTAAAATGTCTCCACACAAATACCAATTGGAATGTCCCGGTAATGTACTTCATTTCGTTAACTACGATAAACACCAATAGATGTCAGGAAGAGTCTCGTGTTGCAGTCAATATTTCAGTTTTTCCGGAAAAGACGAATAAAACGATGTTTTTTAAAAATAAAAAGCCTTGCATACTAATTTTCAAGAAAATCGTTGGAGTTGTTTCCGAAATTGCTGATGCTCGTTTAAATATATAAGATAATAACGGCATAGTTGAGGTCTAGAGGTCCGAAAAAAAACGCGGCATGGAATTTGTCTGCATCTATGACGGACTTCGGCGAGCGGAGCTTGGAAAAAATATAATAATAGTATTTCATTGAGGCTATAGTCTTGTCGTTACGGTGTTCCTTCCTTATGCGGAAAGGAGTCGTTACCCATCTACATAAAATTTTTAATTTTAAAAAAATTTTTAACTTAAGCATAAATTATAGTGAAAAGAATAGTTCCTAGCTGGTGTTCCACTACCTTAGTATAAAGAAGAATATCAAAGCTCACAAATTGGGTGGAATTTGTACATAAATATTAGGCTGTTGAAATTTAACTTCGCGCAGGAAACAAATTTTTAATTCTAAAAATCACCACAATGTACGAGTGTACTTACCCATAACAATAAAGAATTGAAAATCTTTAAAGCTTGTTTAGGGATACGATTGTTTAAAAAAAATTACAAGAACATAAGATGATGAATTTAAAATATGGGTAAGTGGATTGATATTTTTGCTAAGAAAACAATGTTTAGTTGAGAGTGGAGAAAACTGTTTAGTGTTTTCACATGTATTAAAATATCACAATTCATTTCTTTTAAGAAGAGATGTTACGAGATAAATTTTTCCTATAAAGGGGGATGATATAAAATGCTATAAAATGTTTCTTCTAAAAATATATTTTCTTCCAGGGATCAATGTTTGTTGATTTGATTGATTTATAAAGGAATCGCACAATGAATTGGAACAAAATCGTAAACCATATTACCATTACCAAGAGAGCGAGAATTTTTTAAAACTTAAATATTTGTTATCTGAAGTTTTTCAAAACCCTCTTTAGATCGCGGGATACCACGGGTTTTCTTATTTTAAATGATAAATACTTGGAACTTCGTGAGTGGCTTACTTTTGAGGAGTCTACCAAACTGTGTTTTACGATTTTTATCGAATAGGATACGTTTTCAAATGAGCATGACGACGTCATATTTGAGTTAGCGTTCTTAAAAAACGTAGCAGGGAATTTATAGGGACACTATGACCACTAGATAACATGATATTAAAAATACTGCACAAATGACCTTGATACCACCTCGAAGATGCCGTACTTAAGTATATTTGTTTTTGAATACGTATATATGGCACACTTTTACTGAATTGATTAATAATTATTCATTTCATTTTCATTTATTTGATATAATAATCAATTTTACAAATTTTCTTGATAAATCAAATCAAATTATCAAGTCAAATCATCAATATATAACAAAATAATTACAAAAAAAACACAAATTAATTTTAAATATTATAAATTATAAACATAAAAATCAAATTATTTACATTCTAACTTCTAAATAATAGAATCAAATTCTAAATGTTCTTTAAAATAAAAGAAAAATAAAAGTAATTCATAGATCTATTCATTATATCTATTAATTCTAAATCTATTCTATATCTAAAAATCTATTCATTAAAAAAAGGAAAGATTAGTAATACAATTTTTAAGTAACAGAGAGAAGACAAACAATTAGGGAGCAATTTTATAGGTAAGTTTGTCGCCTGGTTAAAATATGGCTTAAATAATCTACTATGACGGGAAGCTTTTTTTCGTCATACTCATTCAGAATGGTCACTGCTGAAGACAAATTGAATTCGTTAACCTTGTGTAATAATTATTAATGTTATCAAGTGATCACAGTGTCCGACAAATTCCCTGCTGCCTTTTTTCAAAACGATAACTTAAGTATGGCGTGACCATGTGAATTTGAGATGCCTTTTCGGGAAAAATCGCAGAGGATAGTTTAATAGACTCATCTAAATGAAGTCACTCACGAAGTTTCGAGTATGTATCATCATTTAAAAGAAAGCTGTAGTGTCCCACGGGCTACTTCTATTACAAGTGGAAGCACTTGATGTAATGCTACAGTCATATAGTCGTTCGATTTGTAGTCATGTGTTTATAAACAAGAAGAAATTGTGCTTCGTTAAAGCGATGTGTTGAAATTTTCTCGCCCCAGAGTGGATTCTCTTAATTCCCAAAAAAAGGTAATATCAATTGAGTTACATGTTCGTATGCTAATGAAAAATTCAAGCTTGTTTTGACTTTTTTTGTCCACATATAATGTTGCACTGAGTCACTGAACTCATGAGCACAGGTGAAACGTAGCATCAGTAAAGTGGTTAATAAATAACAAATTTATTATTTCATTTTACAAAACAAATATACCTGGATACTGATTGTTCTTTTGTATAGTTCGATACCGATTTTAGACAAAAGTATAATTTTCTTAATATAAATAGTTGATTTTACTTACCAATAGTTTTCGAAATTTTTTAAATTAAAATGCAAAATTAAATTCAAATATTTAATAGTCAATTTCAAACTGAATGAAAAATTTAGACAGTCGGTTTTCAATAGGCAATTTAACTGTCTTGTTAATCTGCAAAACGTATCTTCCATGGAACAAATTCTGATGAAAGTATGTGCATATTTGGACTTAACGTTAAATTAGCCTTTACTATTTTTAATCTGCGAAAATGAATTAAAATGCTACTTAAAATTTCTATTTGTTGCACTTCTTTCTCTCCTTTTGTCACGCTGCGTCACATTTTTTCATTATCCCAAAAAATATAATGTCACAAATGCTAATTTTTTCCGTATAATCAATATAATATTCAAAACGTACACAAACAGAGAAAAAAATTAAAGTAAAATTGGCAATGATAGTTTATATAAAGTTTCCTTTGATTCTTCCCTTCATTTGCCATTTTTTGTCACTAAAAGCAATACGTCTTCCTTCTCATGATTGTGTGATGTATTTTATGAATGGTTGTCCTTAACCAGGTTGAATTTTTTGGAATGCTAACAAGTAGAAAACTATTCAGCCCATAAGTAGGCAAAAATGATGTTTATCGGCAATAGAGAAACGGTTTAAGTGAGTAATAAACATTTGATTAACATTTTTGACTGATTTTCTAATTTTTGTTAGGTTTTGCCGCATTTCCATTTCTACTCACGATATAGAATATAGATCCCTGCAAAGTATATCTGGGTGGGTAAAATACTATCAATTCAAACTTAATCCATCATCATAAAAACACGGTATGTGAATACACAGAGAAGATACACAGGTAAATATTTTTTAAAAGCACATTCACTTTTTATAAAAAGTGATTCTGTGTCTGTCTATCTGTCTGTTTGTCTGCTTGGATGGGATGGATAAATGTTTTGTGTATATATGGTGAGTAAGTAATATGACTTACAAGTTTGTTCCTTGTTACACATTTGGTAGGTTTTGATATTCACTCGGTAATAGTGATGGTGCTCTTTGCCTGATGAAATGTTTACATAAAAAGTAAGTTTGTTCGTCAACGTACACTATAGAATTATTAAGAAAAGATTTCCAAAAAAAGTGAGCACACTCTAATTTCACTTTCATTTTCAATTTTAACCTGCAATTTCACTCTCAAATCTGTTACTGGAAACAAGAAGTGAATAAACTTTGTTCATGATGCCCTCTCTTTACATTCATCAAAAATTATAAGAGAATGAAAAAACAGTATACATTGTAAAAATTATTATAGATTGATTTTATGTCAAATAAAATACACTTTTATTATAATTCATATCCCTATCCTTATACGTGCATATTATAAATTGTCCCTATCCTTATACGTGCATATTGTAAATTGTGAAAGCAAGGATGTTTTTCACGAAAAAACTATCGAATGGATTTTAATGAAACTGTACAATAATATAGCTCATACATCAGACTAACACATGAGCTACAATTTATAAAGATATATTTAAAAAAATTAAATTTCGTCTACGTCATTTTACTACGACATCTATGAGCATCATTTGGAACCATAAATTAAAGATTACTGTTAAATAGTGAACGATATACAATTCTTGATCACCTGTTCAGATACACTCAATGAATCAAGAACATATAAAATTAAAAAAAAATTGAATTCTGTACATGTATTTTACCTGTGTAAAACAATCCCTACCCCTATTTAGATTGTTATGAAAGAGGGAAAAGCGAGAACAAGAGATATGGAGGCTATGGAATAAAATAATTATAATTTGACAAATGCAAGTCTATATACTCGGTTTCAACCCTAAAATATTTCTAACTATTAAGATATTAGACTTTGATGAAGTAAAATTGTAACTGGATCGTTCGATACTTAAGGATGTATGGTTCTTTACATATAGGGTGAAGTTTTCACTTTTTATAGTTTACATTTCCAAAACTTAAAATTGTTGAATCTTGTTAAGACTTAAATTACTCGTAAATGTCTAAAACGTATAAACACGACAATATAGTCATTCAGATTTGATTTTTAAATTTCGTGCATATTAGTTCACGCAGACGCTGATTCAAGCTCAGAAGTTTTTTTGATTGATAAGTTGTTGTCAAAAAAGTAAATATGTACTATTATCATTTTTTGGTGCGAAAACTTAAAATGATTTCAAATCGGATTTAACAACATAAGAATGTTTCCTATAATTTCAAGATTTCTCGTAAAGTGGATTCCTGATCAATGGACTCGACTTTCACATAGTACAACCACATCAAATTCCAGGTAAAACACATTATCATAATCTGATCTCTTTCAAAAGACCTTAATATATACCTTTAGTCATTTAAAAAAGTTAACTTGGTCTGACGATGTAAGGTGTTTCAATTCTCTGATCATTCTTTTGGGAATAATATCTGCCCCTTTATACATCCATATGCACAACACATATATTTAAGTTTTTTTCCTTTTTTTTTGTGTATACATTTGTGTGTATATTTTGTATTTTCTTTTGGTTATATGATGCTTACTTAAAAAATGTGTTGACGGATTATTTACTTCTTTCTTGTGGTGAGTAGAACACATTCATTTACATTACATGAAAGTAAAATATGCTTGACTTTAAAGTACACAGAATGGTAAAGAAAGTGTAATATCAACATTCAGCGGTTTTCCGATTTGAAAATGGAACCCTAAACTTGCAATTTGAAACTTAGCTAAGAACACTCTCCATTAAATTACATCTCAAATGAAATCAAAAAAACTAAAATCGGTTCATCTATTCAGGCGCTACGATGCCACAGAAAGACAAACACACAGACACACACACATAGCGGTCAAACTAATAACAACCATTTTTTTAGTTCGGGCGTTAAAACATGGATCGTTTTGACGAATAAAGAGTGGTCTCTGCGATATTGACCAAAATTGTCGCTAAGCGAAATTTCAGTCGATATAAATCGCAGAATTTTGCTTCAGTCTCAAGAACAAAGCAGATGTGTCTATGATTTATTCAATTTTACCCGTAAAAATAAATTTGGTTGCAAATTCAAGCTCAGGCACTAAGACGTATTATATGTAAAATAACTCTGTAAGAAATTCACTACAATGCAACTTTTGCACGCCTCTCAATTAGGTGAATAAATTTTAGAAAAAAAAATTTACAAACAAGATTTTCAAAAAATTATCGGATAATTATAAATACCGTAATTTTCTGCCTCATTTTCTATGCCATCCAGTGTATGCTTTGACTTAAAACATAAAAAAATATCGTACTATGAACAAAATTTTAAAGTATATTTTACACTTTTGAATGATTCCATTCGCATAGGTGCGTGAATCGTGAAAAGTAGCGTGAATCGTGGCTACACCCACGTCAGTCATGTCATTGTATGTACCTAAATAAAGATTTAACGAGAGTGTTTTTTCTACTTTAGATATAAAGTTAAAACATTTTTTACAAAAGAAATTTTGATGAAGCCTATGGAATTGTTTCTTTAATCAAAAACTTTCTTATATAACCCAACGAAAATAAAGATTTTTCTGGTTAAAAAATCAAAAAAAAAGTGAAGTTTTTTCACCGCAAGTTTCGAAACTCGGATGCAAAAAGGTAGTTATAGCTATCATAAAGTTTATTCGCCAGTTAATTTTACATGAAAAAGGATCTTTACAAGACTGAGATTGAGAAAGGGTAGAGCAAATTGCTTGTTGCTACATAAAAATATCAAAAATATTTCATAAATTAAAAATATTAACAAAAATAAATGAGAATAAATATTATTAATTTTTTGTAATATTAAAAATATTTTATTAAAACAAAATTTCTTTGATATTTTTCTCAGCCAAATTCTTGAGAACTTTTGCTTCTACGGATATTTTATCCAGACCTCTTTTATGTTAACTCAATTAACGAACAAATTTTATAATAGCTTAAACTGACTTTTTTTCCGTATATGATTTTGCAGGGGACTTTTTTTTTCATAGGTCATTTCTTGCATCTAAATAAAGATAATCTTGGTGAAAAAACTTCACTTAGTTATTTTAAGCAGATCATTCACTTGTCTTTTGTCTTATTTCTCTGGGTTATATAATGAAAGATTTATTCTGTTTTAATGATACACTTGTAAATAGACACAAAAGTAGATACACACAAAATTTAACATAATGTAGATATTATTTTCATTAAGAATATTAAATATTTACATATCTTACAAAATTAATGAAAATTACCATGAGGTGGCGCTAAATTTAGTTCTGCACGCAATGAATACTATCGTTACAGACCTTGTTAATAACATTATGGACCATCGTAATCAAAATAATACAAATCTCTGTTGAATATACAGCGATATGGATTATGAATAAAGAATACATGTATAAATTATTTATATGCTTATAATTCTATAACGTCTTATACAATTTGACAGATTTTGAGACAAATATAACAGAATGTACTCCCTCTTTTGATTCCATAGAGAATAAGGTTGAAGTGAGAAGTATATGATATTAATTCGAATATTTTAATGAAATTTTACTGTGGTGTGTTGCAAAAAAAACAATACCATGTAAAATTTGGTTTTTTAATATTTTGTAACCATCTCGAAACAGTTTAGATCCGCCCCTGTCTCAAAAAATGGGTTGATATTCTGATTGAAACTTGTATCAATTGCGAGAATTCCTTCAAGAAACATTTATAGCCTACTCCGATAATTCTCAATCACGTTTTTTACGAAAAATAACGATTTAACTGTTTATACTATCAATAAAATATGCAAAACTAATAAATGCTGTAAAGGTTTCTACACATTTTAAAGCGAAATAGACTCTTTAGCTAAGGTCATATCAAATTATTGGCTCTTTTTTGAATCGAAGAAAAAAATCCGGGATAGTTTGGAAATGTGTTCGATAATAAATAGTGTAATTTCTCTCCCTATAATAATGAACCGATTCTCGTTTGTGGTGTTTTGGTCTTCTATTCTGTTTCATTCCGAAATATAAAATATAAGGGTAAATATAAAGGGCAACTTTTTAAATTATCAGCCTCTGTACATTTAAATATGTACAGGACGATTCATAAGCTGGACGAAAACATTTTTATAGAAAAAACCATAAGTTTTAATGTTAAACATGCAATCTTTGAAAAAATTATTTAATTATTTTGTAAAAATTGTAAAATTTATGGAAAAACGACATGAGAAATTTGTTATGAATCTTATGGACGATTAAACTAAAGAATTATTAAAAATTTGCAATTTATATATTCAAATTTTTATTATCTCAAAATAATCAGTTAATTTTCATAAGGTCGCATTTGTGATACTATAAACATGGTTGATTTTCCGCTTAAAAAGGATTTTAAACGAGAAAAGCCATAGAAAAATTATGAACATGATACACAAAAGCACGAAAATTGAGAAGCTTTCAAGAAATTAATCTATATAATAATAAAACTGAAAAAACTGAATGATCGATCAACACACTGCTGAAACCGTTGGGTCTAGAAACATGAAATTTTACATAAACGTTCCTCAAGTGATCTAAATGGGCACCAAAATTTAATATTAGAAATTCATACTCTAAAAGCTTAAAATAAGGATTGAAAGTTTGTATAAAACCTGATAAATTTTTTTAATTAAAAATGAAAGATGATACATTAGCTCATGGTTTAAAAAGTTTTCAGTATCATTACTTTGAAAGAATGCATTCATCAAGGAGAAAAACAGAGGATGAAAGTTTATATGAAAGTCCGTCAGTTTGGATTCCAAAAAATCTGATACAGTTAACCTTTTTTCTCTCAAGAAGTGGGTGTACGTGGGTTAAAGGATAATATATAACGGAATTGTCTTTAAAGTTGGCATTTCTGTAATTCGAGTGGTATATTGAGAAAATTAATGAATCAATGTTTCTTTAAATGAATCATTCATTCAATAAATAAATCATTTTGTGAATTAATTGAAATGTATCATTATCGCGATACCTAGTTGTAAATGAAGGCTGTCAGAAATAGTTCGTTTTTACTTACTCTCCCTGTATTATTTTTCGAACACATAGAGAATATATTTTTATAAAATAATGGATGATGCCTTTTTTCACATATTTGCACATTTTATGTAAATAAAAAGTTATTAAAATATAACATTTGATATTTAAATATTAAAAGTACCGGGTAGTTTTAGTTTGATACACAGTAATAAAATTCTTGATTGAAGTAAGCGTGTTTACTTGGCTGTTCTTACAGCAAGTAAATATTTTTTTAGTCAACAATCTCAATACTGACTGTAAAATTAAAATATAGCCATGTAAAGAACATATTTTCTTGCAACTAGTAATTTTTTAAATGTGAAATGTTTATTAAAATTGAGCTGGCCATTGGATTTTTTTCTACAATCTTTAATAATACAACTATTTAAATGTAAATACAACTTTAAATCACAAGGCATTCAGAACTTTTCCAAATGGAAAAACCCGTGCTAATTGATAGAGTTTTATTTTTATTTTTCTAGGATGATTGTTGCCTAAAAACAAACATAAAATTAACTACTTTTAGCTGGACTATGCTAGCTATGTAAACTAGTGTTACTGAGCAAATTATTTTCTACAACTTATAAATTATAAAATTTATCCTATAATATTATCAGAAAAATTTTAATTACTATCTTTTCTCTCCCCTAATTCCCCAAATTCTATATCTTTCAAGCCATCTTTTCAGCACATCTTATTATTGAGATGGCATGGCGTAATAAAAAATCGCTATTGTCTTTGATTCACGATTAATTTCGGATCGATTAAAAAAACTGTCCTATACTGGGAAGTTAACAATAATTTCAAGTTTCAAAAAACCAAAACAACACCCGGTTTAGTAAAAATATTTATATTAAATCGTATATATATAATATGCTTTATTGCATATTTATATATCCGTATAATATGATATGCCTTTTGGGTGATGTTATGTCCACTTGTATGTGTGTTTATTTATATCATACCTTAAGTGGACAGATACAAAAATGTAGAATTTTTTTTATTTGAAATTTTTTGACTAAATATTTTATTAATTTTGTACAACATATTTTTTTACCTCTATACATACGTTCTAAGAGTCGAAAGTCCACCACCTTACTTCATTTTCGCCAAATCCTCAATTATATTTGCCGAGAATAGATACTTCTTTTTCAAACCGATTGATTGTCTTATGGGCAATTGACATATTCTAATAATATACGTTTTCTCTAGTAGATGGATGACATCTAGTAGATGGCATAACCACTTAATATGATAAAAAAAATTTAATAAAACTACTATTTAAGGCACAAACTTTTATTGTGGTAAAAAGTAGAAAATAATTTTTTCTATGTGTCACTTATACCCGACTATTTGTAAATGCTTGAGGTGCTCAATATAAAATATTAAAAATGAATCGGAAAGTCTCATCTACTCCACATGCCTTATTATTTGATTCATTCTTGATACTAAGCGCCTCAAGCTTCTACAAATAGTCGGGTATGGGTGATTCATAGATAAAATTATTTTCTACATTATAGTACAATAAAAGCTTGCCTCTAAATGAGTATAAAAATCCCTAAGAAAGTATTAAACACTCTGCGATGGGAAAATTAGGACGCCACAACCTTATCATGCATTGTCATTGTCAAACTAAATTTCATTGAAAGTATGATTGTTAAGTTGGAGTGAAAACGTTATCCGTGCATAGAGGATGTATGTTGTTTACACGAGTTGTAAAAAAAATGTTTTTATTGAGAATGAACACTCTGAAAACAAATGTAGCTTTTGTTTGAAATGAAAGCTTTTGACTAAAAATCGACTACGCAAAAGCTGAAAACAAACAATATATTTATTTTTCATAAGGATGCGGTTCATGTAAATTTTTGTATAATTATTATAAGCCGCCTTCAACAAGATTTGTAAGCCCTAATTTCAGCTTTTATTTTAAAGAAACTGTGCCAGTTTGATCATTTCTTGACATTTTTGTACTATACTAGCTTTGGCCCGCGGCTTCGCTCGTGATCATGATTCATTTCAATGTGAATCATCGTTGATTCAATGATTCATTGAATCATTGAGCATAAAATTGAGAACCAATTTTAAAAATCTACATGCTATTCTTCAACCCAATTTTCCTCACTTAACCCACCCTCTAAACATCAACTTTACTTACATCTCCTTGGAAAATAGCGCGGCATTCGACCATGGAGTTTGTTGTGCTTCTTTAAAAATTGGAATAAAAAAGTGATACAATATACTTTTTTTCTCATTCGCTTGTAATTTATTTAGAGATCTTACCTTTACCTCATTTATCCCCTCTATATACTGCAATACACACAATGTCAACTTTGTAGACCCAAATGCTACCCTTCAACTCGCTTATTTTTTTTAATAATATATCAAGCTTTACTCTTCACAGATGCATAAAATCGTATATTATGAAGCATGATCTTTTCTTTTGTTCATAAAAACATACAAATTTTGTAAAAGAACATATTTAAGATATATTTTTCCATAAATTGAAGTAATTTAAGAAATTTGTTAACCAGAAACCATATCTTTAAAAAGTTTTCTTAATATAATGAGACGATATTCTTTGAATATGTTCACAAAGATTTTAATAAAATTTTTCTCTAATTCATTTTGGAATTTAGATTTTCCAACATGGTTGTAGTAATTACATTCATTTTTTGGAATAATAATATATATGAAAAAAATAACAATTATTCATATTTGACGAAAATTATTTTTGAAGATTTGTAATTCTATGTGAATTTTGTTATATTAAAGATATAAGAATCTCGATAATCGGAATGCAATAAAAACCAGGGGTGCTCCAATTCCTGGATTTGTTTCGATTATTGGGATTGCATGGAAAAATTCCTTATAATGTGATTGCTGTGGAAAGTACGGACGAACGAAAAATATTTCGATTATTGAGACTGTATTTATATATTAATTTTGTAATCGAAACAGGTATGACTTTTATCAAAAAAACCAAACACTTTGTGATAAATATTTACGTTTTGACGTGTCCACAAAACAAATAACACGATCATATTTAAATTTTCGTAGACGATAAAATAAATCCCAGTAGATTTACCAAATTAGAATGTAAAAAGTTTAACGTTTCAGTTTCTTAAAATTTAAAACATTTAGGAAACGAAGAGGGAATGCAAATTGAGAAATAGTTATAGAATATGAATTTTTAACAATTTATCGTCTGGTAATTATTTCCGGTTGCCTAAGTTTAATATTAACTGAGCCATTTGGATTATAAAGAACGGAGGAAAAAGTACCATAATTTTCATTCAATTTTTTAACGCTTAAAGAGCAAATTTCAACACACCATGTTACTAGTGTGCTTTTGCCTACCATTTATTTTCCCAAAATTTTGAATTATTTTTTGATAATATGGTGAAAGTTCGTTATTACGCCACTTTCAGTAAAAACCGCTTTACCCTAAATACTTTTAGTGTTTTGACGAGTACTGTCAGCACTTGAGATCGCTGTAAAGCGAAAAAGCCAATTATAACTCGAAAAATACTACCCCATCACCTATTACTCGAAAAATAAATCTGTATATCTTTTGTAAACAAAAACCTCATACATTTATCCTCCAAAACTGAAAATATTATAGCAAAAAATTATACCACTAACATAGTTCATCTGGTTCAGCTAAATAAACGATCAATTTTCTATAAGTCTACAAGTATGGTAGTACTATCCACGATATTTTTTCTACCTTCTTTTGATAAAAGAAAAAAAATTAATAGGATTTTAAGTTCCATTCAAAGGTTATGTAATGTACAGGGTGCAGCAGAGAAATATGCGATTTTGAAAACGTTATAAAACATAAAAAAACATATAAATTTGATTTTTTAATAGGTTAGATATAAATTAGTCGGATCTCACAACTTGCGATTTTTTCTAATAAAATAACAATATCGGTAGTTGAAATCTTGTGGAATGTGATGAATAACTAAGACTTCTGGAAATATCTGAAACTCGTAAGGGATGGCATTTTATTCTATTAATTTTTTTTTTAATAATTTGGTAAAATTGATACTTTTAACTTCCCAGTTTAGAGAAGGTCTTTTAATCGGTTTGAAAATCCAAATTGAAATTTTCAACATATCTTTGCATTTCATGGTTCGGATAATGAATTAACATCACTAATTGATGGAAGTGCGCGTGTACACACTTATGTTTGTCAGTTTGGAGGCATTTTTCCGAGTTTGTCAGGAGTGGACGTGAATTAATCGCACTCACTCGAACAGCTTTTCAACGGTTTCAAAATCGTACATTTCTCTGCTCTACCCTGTATGCATGTGTAGGTACTACTAATATTACAAATAATAAATATTCACAAACGGAAACCAAATAACGTTATATAAAATTTTCTATAACTAGCAAACACATATAATAAAATATATATTCGAAGAAGAAGCATACTGGAAAAGTTGTTTGTGAATTTTTCTATGTATTAAGTTTCCCTTAGAAGAAAATATTTTATAAAATAGCAACAACAACAAAATATATGTGTATAAGTACATTGTTTTTAATATATTGGCAGGCATTATTGATGTTACAATATTTTATTCTAGAATAAAATGTAAGAATATTATATTTTGTTTGATCTTTATTCGAGTATGGAATGTATCAGGAATATTACTGAAAACTGACGTGTTACAAACACTTAAGGTAGTACTATCGGTAATAGACTTTGCATTCAGAATTTAATGAAACTTGGCATAGTTGTTCATTATTATATCATAAATAACCAGTTAAATTTTTAGGGGCCTTCAGAGAACTGAAAATCTGAACGTCCAGTTTTGTGAAATAAAATAAAATCTGTGATTTCCCATAAAAATCAATGTTAAAATATCCTTAAAATATATATTTTTTTTATTCTCTGAAGGCCCCTAAAAATTTAACTGGTTAATTATGATATAATAATGGACAACTATGCCAAGTTTCAATAAATTCTGAATGCAAAGTCTATTACCGATAGTACTACCATAATGGGCAAGAGGATTGTGTATTTCCATGAAACTTGAAATTATGCGAGAGGAATATGTTATATGTGACTCTACTTTTATCAATCATCTTTTAGAATTTCATGCGAAAACTCCATTTTTCAAGGAATGTTTGAACAATTATGAAAGAAAAGAGAGAATGTGATACAACCTATCAAAATTTCGTTAATTATTGCATAACAAATGCCGAAAATTTTTATGGAAAAAGTCTTGATAATCGGTACTTAATAATAACCAAATACTGAGATTGTAAAATAAAGATTGTAAAATAAAGCTTTACAAAAACAGCATACTCCGATAGATATGTACTTTTTACCTGGAAAGTATTCCGAAATTAATGAAATTGTTACAGGGTATTTGGGGTACTCTAGGATGTTAATCGGGGGTACTCTAAGTTTTCGACTTCGAGGATCCTGTGCTAACTTGAAGGGATGGAACACCAAACATCTCAATTTTTGGCGATTTTGCGGTTTTTAAAAGACTAAGCCGCGAAGAATTGTATATATGAATAGTAAGAACTTTTGAACATAACCATTTATGATATCAAGTGCCAAAAATTAAAATCTAAGACAAAAAATTTTAACCAAACCATGCTGTTTTTGCGGCAAAGAAAAGGAATCTGCTATGAAAGAAAATTAGCTCCATTAAAAGATAACAAAGTTGACCTTGCTTGATCACGAATGGCATCTCTGAATATAAAATATGAATACTCTATTTAACAGGAAGATTTTTAAAAAAAGATCCTGTATATAGAATGAATATGTTTGTTATTTTAACTCACAGGATTTTTTTTGAGGATTAAATAATTTAATAATTTGTATTATTTGAATTTTTTTATATTTTTCAATAAAACAAAGCAATTTTAATTGCGAAATATGAACATTTTTTTTATATATCCTAAACCTTAACATTTGTTTAAAATTTTTTTAGTATAGATATAGAATACTTATTTTTTTATTTTCCAGTTTTAAGTTCGTATGTATTTTGTTAATCGCTTAAAGCATTTTTGTTTGACTACCATAATATCATTTTCCATTAGCCATGTATACAGAATATCACATGGTATCAAAAAATGTACTGACTTGATACACAATTCTCAAGTCATGTTTCAAGTCAAAGATCAAAATAACACCGACCTTTCAACTTGATATAAAGTCGGAAAAATTGAGGAATTTTCATCTATTTTTACAGAATCTAATGAGAAGAAAAATTTTACAATTAATATTTATTTACTTCTTTCGGTAGGTATATATTTCAGCTTCAATCTTCTGTAACAAAAACGCCACAATATAACGGAAATTATTAATTAAAATTTTAAACATCATTATCTAATACATTTGAATCAAAAATTTAAATTTGAAAAGTATATTTATTTTATATTTTTTAGTTTTATAATGAACTAATTTTCTTAATGACCATTAAATTTTTTAAATAATTGAGTAACAACACACATGTGCACAACACACATGTGGTACTATTTACCCCAGTATGATAAAGAGTTATAAAAACAAAAATAAAAATTTCAACAACTTCTATGTTTATTGGTTACTACAGCATTTATTTATAAATTATCCTTG
The DNA here is from genome assembly GCF_905475395.1 of Chrysoperla carnea. Classification (NCBI taxonomy): domain Eukaryota; kingdom Metazoa; phylum Arthropoda; class Insecta; order Neuroptera; family Chrysopidae; genus Chrysoperla; species Chrysoperla carnea. Next base: position 110,462,509 of record NC_058337.1, on the reverse strand, counting down.
AGAACTTTATCAGATAACTTTTTGTAATGCAATTATTTTCGGATCATATTACCGTTAAGTCGCTTTTACTCCTTTATATGGATCAGGAAGTAAAATTCACTCAATCTCTCGTTATCTGCTAATATATGTCGGCAACAATTACAAATAACATTCCGGTACTTCAAATGCCGCACAATCTTTGAAGCAGAGCCTGTGCGAAAAAACGGTTTTGCTGCGGTTTAATAAAAAACAAGTGAAAACAAACAATTGACTGAGTTAATTGTTGAAATACCATGTATAGTCAGTGTTGATTTCTTTATCACATTACATATACCAACATGTGACACATACATAACTGATAATCAAGTATAGTACATATTATAAAATTTCCGCCCTAATTGTCGCCCTCACGGGTAAACAATAATCTTTACAAAAAAATGTTTCAAACAAAAGTTGTTTATTTTGTAAGGAACATTTTTTACATTTAAACTTTTATTCTATCTCTAACGGTTTACAAGATGGGTACTACGGACCCATGACCCAATTGACCCATGTTGCTCATTTACGAACTTGACCTCACTTTTTACGTCCTAAGCACGCTGTAAAAACTTCAGCTTGATATCTCTTTTCGTTTTTGAGTAATCGTGACCACAGACGGACGGACGGACGGCCGGACGGGCGGACGGACAACCGGAAATGGATTAATTAGGTGATTTTATGAACACCTATACCAATTTTTTTTTTGTAGCATCAATATTTTTAGGCGTTACAAACTTGGGACTAAACTTATAATACTATGTATATTTCATATATACATGGTATAATAAACTTATAATACTATGTATATTTCATATATACATGGTATAAAAATGCTCTTGCAAAAATTTATTTGCAAATTTATCATTCACTTACCAAATAAAGTTTTAATTCACGGCACAAAATAGAACAATTATATTTTTCACAGACAGGTATGAAGGATTAAAGTTAAAAAAGTTAGTTTCGACAATTTTTTAATTGAAACTTTATTTCAGAGCTAATTAATGTGAAAACCAAACCAAAACATAAGTGCACAAGACATCAAATAAAAATTCAAATCTGCCCTAATGCGTAGCTCTTTTTTCTGTATTATAAATACGTATTTCTACTAAAAAGTAGTCGTCGTCAAAATGAATTAGCTACTCGTATTAATGCTTCTGAGAGATGTTAATCGACGTGAACTAAATGAATTTTTCACGTTAATTTGCGATAAATAACATCAAGTGAAAAATTTAAGAAATAAGCGACGAGTAATTATGATTAGATAATTAATTCTGATGATAATTTCATTGTAATCGACTTACGTATTTATAAAACAAAGAGTTAATGTATTCATTTAGGCAAATTGACATTACATATTAAATACTTAGTGTTGTCAGTAATAGAATAAGGTAGGATCAAGCTTTCCAACAGGTTGAACTGGTGGTGGACGATTTCCATAAGGAGGGCAATCTCGATGGGTACAAGTTACCCTTGGTCTGTATCCTTCCATATGTGGACCTTGGCAAGTACAGATATTACAATCCACTTGCCACTCTTGACCACGATAGTCACATTTAACTGTAAAAATTAAAAGGAGTCTGTAAAGTTTCATAAAGTCAATCTGATCGAATATCCAAATAGGCAGAACACAGCACATTTTTTTAGTGAAAAACCGAGTTTCGTATTGCTATACAAATTAACCCAATGAATATATTAAAGTAGCTGAATGCAGCTTTATGCATTTAATGTTCATTAATAACGAATTCCTACAAACAAGGGTGATCTCCAACCATTTATTTTAACCCTCTTTAAGTGTTACCCTCAAAAAGATCGAAAATAAGTTTAACGTGTTTTCATGTGAGTGAAGATAAATTTTTATTGATGAAACATTTATTACCTACTTCAAGAATTATTTTGCGGTAGAAGAATTTTGTATACGCGAATCCCAAGAATTTTTACCCCAAAACCAAATTAAATGTTGGTTATTAACCGTTTTTCTGTAACATGACTTTTCATAATAGTTTGGTGTTTTAAAAACCAATCAAGTTAATAATAAGCTCTTATAGGCTATGACTTGTCTTCAAAAGAAATTTTTATTAAAATTTACATCAAAGCATTACGAATATTTCTACTTTAGTCATAAACATTCTTAATTATTAAATTATTGAATAAGCCATTTCAGTTGAATATTTCATGAATTTTATCATAAAAAGCAAAATCGATACATTTTGCCCTTGGAACGTGTCATCTTTTATTGAGATTACTATTTTATTCAGGATTTTTGTAACGGAATGCGAACAATATTAAAATAAAACACTGGTAGTAAAATCACACAATTACAAAGAAATAATTCATACTTACTTTGAGCTATTAACGGCCAATCAAAATGAGCTTCAATTATTTCTGGTAAAAATGAACACAAAACCATCGCAGTTATCAACAATTTAAACATCGTTATTAATTTGTCTTATATTTTTGAGTTAAAGTAACTAACTTTATAAAACTAACTGTGCTGTGTTCTTGAAAATTTATTTCCATAAATAATTGAAGTGAAGTAGAAATTGTGAAATCTTACGTGTTCAATTAGAAATACATTTCATTTATTAATTAGTACTATTTTGAAACAATCAAAACAACGTTTATAATTAATTAAAAATATTGATTGTAATTGATCGAATCAAAATAATAAATTGATCGTTGTTTTATGAAAATGTGGAAACGTTAAGAAATAATCCTGATATACGACGGTAAAATTTTACAAAAAAAAAAAAAAACTTAAAACGCAATACGGGACGAAAAGCTCCTTTTTTGTAAGGAGTAATCTCAACATAATTTAGGAATTTTATCTCATTTTTACATTATTATTTATCTATTTTACATATTTATTATATCTCTTTATGATACAAATTTTTTCATAGTTTTGTGTTTTTTGATGTCAAACTTCGTTTTGGTACTAAAAAGCTAGCTTCTGCTCTATGTTACACTTTATGTTACAGAGTAAATACTACAGTATTACAGAGTGCTTTAAACTTATGCTTGTTACCAAAGAGCTATAATACAGTATTATGTTTAAAATTATTATTACAAAGGGTAATACTTCTTATCTAAAAGTAAGCGTTCTAATTTTTCCCTTGTAGCACTGAAGCGTAATTCAGAGCTTTTATTGTCCTTGAAAAGTACAAATATATTTAAATAATTCTTAAATCCGATGTAGAAACTGGTATAATTAAGAAAAATTTCAAAGTTTATCATCAATACAAGTTAAACTTTAATTACAGCATGTAAAACAATTCAATGACCCAACTTGACTCGTAAAATAATACATTTAAAAAAAAGTATTAAATACAAAAAAAGAAAAATTCAATGAGTTGTACAAGGTGATAACTAAACCCGATCTGGAAATTTTCTATAGAATTTACTTCAGAATTACAAATAAAAAAATTCATTTTTAACATCGCAAATGAATCAAATTTTACAACAAAACATGCGTACCGGAGGAAGAATGAGTCTAAAGTCTTTGAAAATTTACAAAAGCAATCATCCCAACGTCATTTCCTTGACTGTTAGACGACCCGTAGGCTAAAATTCTTCGACTTCAATCTCGCTTTAAAGAGTATGAAACAAGAAAATATTTTCAACTGAAATTGTTATGATATGTAACATTTTTATTACAGTCAGGAGACCACTAATATAAAAAAGTTGTTATATACTTTTCAAGACTTTCCAAGAAAGAAGCGACAAAATCATGTGATGAAATCCTTCGATCTGTCGAATTGCAGTTTTACCCTACATACAATAATATTTTTAAATACACGGTAGAATGCGTATAGCTACATATATTTTTCATTCACTGTTGTTAACATTCGTCTGTTTGCTATTTGATAATATAAAAGAAACAAACCTTTTGAAGCTTAAATTGGATTTGTTATTTTGTGGTGAAAACACATGAAAATGTTATTTTCTATTACGTCTAAGGCCATACGTAGTATTTGACAGTTATTTCAAAACGGCTGGAACTTTAACAGTCTGTGGCCAAGGCTAAAGTGTTGGCTAAAATTAACAATCAAGGTCAATCGAAATAATTTAATCAAAATTGATAAGTATTCAAATAAGAAGATAATCGAGTAAAAATGTGAAAAATCATTCTGCTACTCAACAATGCAGTTTGATACTCGTTCTTTCCAGTATCAACCAAAATGACATTTAGTAAAATTGTTTCAATTTCTAAGCAACAGTTAAAAAAAATCCATAGTTGGGAAATTTTAGTACAAGAAAAAATTTACGAGCAAAACCTTAACAACAAATAGTCTCTCAAATTTGCAGCTGTTCTAAAATGAATTTCAAGTCCTAGATCTGGCTCTAGACCCATTTATGTAGGTACGTATGTATGTAAGTTGGGTGTTAGGTTTTAGTTTTTCACTATTTTCTTTTGTTTTGATTGTTGTATAGTTTATTTTCGTTTTTATTTGAAGAAAAAATTTTACACTACTTTTGTTCCACAAATTCAGTTATTTAAACATTTATTCTGACAAAAAAGTATCCAAGAAGCGAACGTTCTGATTTAACGATTACCATGAAAAACCAAAGCTTCTTTTATTAGACATATTTATTTTAACAAGTGAAAACAAACAATTGACTGAGTTAATTGTTGAAATACCATGCATAGTCAGTGTTGGTTTCTTTATCACATTACTCATACAAACATGTGACACAAACATAACTGATAATCAAGCCATAGTACATATGTAAATGACTTTATAGGTTTCTGCATTACCGACCGACATTTAGTGTATAGTTTGTACACATATTATAAAATTTCCGCCTAATTGGCGCCCTCACGGGTACACAGTGATGTTTACGAAAAAATGTTTCAAACAAAAGTTGTTTAATTTTTGATAAGGAACATTTTTTACATTTAAACTTTTGTTATATCTCTAACGGTTTACAAGATTGGTCCTATGGACCCAAGACCCAATTGACCTATGATGCTCATTTACGAACTTGACCTCACTTTTTACGTCCTGAGTTCGCTGTAAAAATTTCAGCTCGATATCTTTTTTCGTTTTTGAGTTATCGTGTCCACAGACGGACGGACGGACGGACGGACGGACAACCGGAAATGGACTAATTAGGTGATTTTAGGAACACCTATGACAAAATTTTTTTCCTAGCATCATTATTTTTAAGCGTTACAAACTTGGGACTAAACTTAATATATTATGTATATTTCATATACATGGTATAAAAATACACTGCATCGACAGTTATGGAGGAGAGAAGAAGAAGGTTGTATATTCATTTTGAACACCCTCCCAACTTCCAAGCCATATTTATAGAGAAGAGGAGGGCTGGAAAGTTGATACTGCCAACAGGAGAACTTTATTAAAAAAGGTAAACTAATTCAACCTACTTAAGTACCGATTTTTAACTCTATAGCTCACGAAAAAAGGCCCCGTAACAAACGCATCCACATGCGCACACACTGTCCTGACTATCTAACGTAAAAATACGTTGACAATTTCGATTCAAATTTTCGAACCTATTACAATAACTTCTCTACGAATTTAAAAATGGAAGTAGAAATTGAGAAACAAAATGTAGTGTATAAGATAACAGATGACTTTGCTCGCGTCACCACTATTGTGTTGTTGTTCTATGTTGCTGATACTTTGTTGTTGTATGTTTTCAAACACATTTCAGAATAAATTCAATGTTTTTTTTTCTTGTTGTACTTTAAAGCATATGCATTACTTATTGTATTTAAATATATTATACATTTTATTTATAATATTCATAGCATTCCAAGAGTTTTAGTTTTGTTTCTTCGACGTGTCGCCATCCAGCAGGCGCGGCAAGAAGATTGCCAAGATGGTGGACTTTAGACTATCATTTGGTCAATTTTTTAGTACTGGCTGTTGGCGATATCCTTAGCTTCAACGCATATTAGGACTTATTTAGGTCTGAAGTTTTATAAATACTTAAAAACGTGGTTTTATTAAAGTATAAATTAAAAATATAAACCTCCAGATCAAGCAAAATTATTAATTTCTTGTTAATATTGATTTTGTGTTTTTGAAAAAGGTACAACGTAATTTTTGTTTAATGAATTTAAAAACTAAATTTCAAAAGCCAAAAAAAATGGCTGTTCGTGTAAAAGAAAAAAGGGAAAAGAAAAAGAAAAAGAAAAAGAGACTATAACAGTCATTAATGAGAAGACTTGAGCGGATGTAGATTTTTCATGTGTCCTTACTGTTTAAGTCACTTTTTTGTTTGTTTACTTTTAAGACAGGCTTTCTGATTTAGGTATTTATTTTTATTTTAGTTACATTTTTTAATACTTATTCAATAATACTTCACTTAACATAGTTCATCGTCTGATATGAGTGGTAGGTAATTACTGACATGTCTTTAAAATTGGCCTACATGTTTGACCTCTAGATCGCCACAAAGGAACAAACATACATGCATACATGCATAGACAGATAGACACATTACTCTCGTTTGCGTCGTGCCGTCGGGTAAGAAACATCACCTACTATAATGTTTGATATATTCGAGTCTAAATACATAAACCAAAAAAATTTCCAATTTTTAAAAATTACGATCGTAGAAAATCTCCCTTTCAAAAGGGACAAAAATGAGATTGTAATATTATGAATATAAAAAACGGACTTGAAAATAATGGAAAATGATATGAAAAATATTATGTTACAAGATTTATTCACTTTAGATAAAGTTGACTTTTACCACTACTTTATAAAATATTTTAACAGAGAAACCTAAAAGTCAATTTGTTTAAACTTTATACGAAAATTGAATATCTTATTTGATACATGTAACTTAAGTGTGAAAAAACCCTTGAACAGAGAATCAACATCACTGAGGTCTTATTTCCCTCTCATTAGATGCTTCTTGTACTCTCTCATTAATCTTGCATCTAAGTGCAGTTGCGTTAACTAAAGATGAATGTAAATTTTCTTTAATTATAACTAAAGAAAAATTTTTCAAGATAATTGACAAACTACGCAAATTCGGGTCGAGGAATCTCGTGCAACGAGAAAGAAAATAGACCAAGAAACCAAAAACCCTATTCGCCACCCAATTTCCGTATATAAAGAAATATTCATAATCCAATAGTCTAGAAATAAAATTTTTGACCCGTTGCTAGTGAAATGGAACTTTTGTCTCTCCTCCCTGCTTTGAACACATTAAATGTTTACATAAAGTGCTGGAGGGGGCGGGGACTTCGACACAGACAAAAGGCACTTTCTTAACATTAAAACATCCCTCACACAAATTTTTTATATCTGTCCTCAAACATTCCTCAGTTTCCAACACATAGTTTTCAAGTGGATATAAAACGGATTTAAAATAGACCCTAACTTCTCTCGTTGACCTTCGATACAACGTATAAGTCTATATTTTCGTGAAATTCTCTCGTGACTATTTTGAATTTTTTTACTAACGGCATTTTAATAATCCAGTTTCATAGAAGGAAAATTTTTTATTAAAAAGTAGGAAGATTTCCCAAAAAGCTGTAAAATAATTCGACAGTTTATATGAAATTCAACAATTAAGCAAAAAAGTTTGCTTTCTTTATCATCGCATTTAATCCAACTATCTCATCTTTTGATTTATAAACAAAATAGATTCATTCATTAAGATGGCGGTGAGTTAAAAATTTTGTTCTTGAACGAAATTTATTTTCGACGCAGTGTATGTGGTTCTTATGAGTTATTTTTATGATGCTATATAGCACCATTAAAATACAGCTTTCATATGCATCAACGAATGCAAAAAGTATAATAAAATACAATTACATATTCAGTCCGCCCTTCAGCCGAAGTCTGATAGTTTGTCTGTCAAATTACTAAGCTAAATAAAAAGTTTTATAAAAATTGTATAGTAAAAAAACAACAACAACCACAAATTACAAACAAATGTTTTTCTCAACCATGGTCTCTTGCACTCTTGTTGTACGATTTCTTCATTATGTAAATTTTCCAGGAAATATTACATTTTATTTACAGGAATTTAAAGTCATGTTCTTGTTATATTTATAATGTGTGTAAATATAACAATGTACAGGGTTATTCAATCAACCGGGAAAATCGAGAATATATTGTGGGTATCTAATATAGCCTATACTTACTGTAGGTTGAAAATGTCACTTTACTCCATTTAAGAGTATTGAAATGTATTGGAAATCGATAATTTATGATTGTTTGAGTCGATCATCTTAAGGCAAAAATAAAAAAAATGCCAATTTCAATTTGTATGTGAAAAATATTCTTAATGTAAGTTGAAAATGATGTCCGTTAGCTAAAATTTTGCAGAATAAATTGGTAAAACTAGTCAAAATTGGTAGAAAAATTTATATGTTTGGTCTGGGAGTAAAACGTTATTATTCTAATTTTTAACACCAATGAGAGCATTGTGTATACTGCGCGCTTACTAGTGCTGATTCCCGATAAACGTTGAATAGTTTTATTTCACTTGACAGGCAGAATTTAAGTTGCTTTATTAGCACGAGTCTCGCTGCAAGACTTATTCTATCCCTACTTACAATACAAAAAAAAAAATATCCGAAACATTGCAACTCTCAGTAAAATAGTGCATCTCATTCAACAAATCAATCACTCAATACTTGAGCATTTCTTTTATTATACATCATGTCAGAAGAGCATATTATAATCTAACAAACAACAGTAAAACTCATGGAGAGACTACCCATTTTTCTATGCATATAATGTATGGAAATTAGAAGAACCACAAAAGGATTAAAATGCATATATCAAAAAGTTTTTGTTTAAAGAAAATCAAATAATCTTTTGTATATTTTCTTATTACTAGTACTTTTTTATACCTGCTCCACACTCGAGGAACGAAAATGATTACGTAATGACGTAATTTTTCGTCTGTTCACGATTCGATTTGAAAATTTGTAAGAAACCTTTTCAAATCTTTTTCCCGAAGCATTTATACCCTCGGGAATCCTCCTTTCTTGTTATTAAGCCAATTTGAGGAGACTCGTATAAAAAAAAAAAAAAAAAAAAAATGGAATAGTTTTTTGTTTTCATGCGCCGATTTGTACTCTACTTTTGCCATTTCGATATTAGCCATAGTAATGAGATACTTGCAAAGCACGATGATAGTGTGCTAGTGAGTGCTTCACTTCGGCTTACTTTGGTGAGGATACTCGGCCAGGATACTCCTCTAGGCTGTGTATGAGGGGGGCTACAATATTTCATACCAACGTATTACCTCTGATAAAATTCTATAGCACTATAATTGGGTCACCCTTTATTATTTAAGGGATTAAAACTAGGACTTAAATTACAAACTCACATATAAACGTATAAATAGGGTAGAAACAAATGAATATTCGTTTTTTAGATATAGATGATGATAAATATTATCGAAAATTACAAAATAATCCCAAAATGGCTGTTAACTATTAAAAATAATAGATTAAAAAAATGTCAGATGTCATTTAAGGTTGATTAATAATAATTAAATTTAATGTTAAAATTCGTTATTACCACAGCACAAAAATATTATATTTATTAAAAATAATATTTGTATGTATACGACTTTAATTTTATATAGTGTTGTCGTACACACCGTATTTAATATTTTATTGGATCGGGGAGAGTGTTTTACCTTCGGTCAAACCTAATACAAAGGATGTTCAAATAAGGGTTGTAAATTAAAAACAAAACGGTATAAGATATCAAAAGGAAAATTTTCTAAATTTCGGACATGTAAATGAGCAGCCCGCTCTCCATGGTTGCAACAAGGATTTTTAATAGATAAACAGTTTTGTGTTATTAGCACAGCCCAAATATGTCGTTCATTTACTTGAAATGATTTATAAATGAAAATAATTCAAAATATTAAATCTAAGCAAAATCTTGATTGATATATCATACTATTTTGGTTTCATTAAAAATTAAAAGTTCATAATCCTATGCACTACCATTTTTATACACGTATTTTTTTAAAATTTAAATCTTAACTGCTCTCAATAAATACTTAGAACATGGACAACCATTCTTCTAAATGCTTGCCTTCTTAACAGTAAACTCGTGGATTAAATATATTCCATTCAACTGAAATGTGATTCAAGGTACATTATCGTCAAGGTACAACAATTAACACCCAATCTTTAAAATAGAGGGGAGAAAAATAAACATTTATATCAATTTTTATTGAATATATTTAATATTTTTCTGTATTAAAGATAAATTTTAATTACTCTCACTAAAGGTTTAGGGTTTGGTGTGATTATCCTTCGTTGTAGTATTTAATGACAAAATATGGTGACGGTTATATTTAATTTATAAAAACATTATATCATTTTTAATAGTGCAGGAGACGGTGTAAGATTGACCTTCAGCCATCTGATAACGGTTATTATCAGATAACCAGAAGAGACATATTTCTAATGAAATTTTATTGATTGATAAACACGCCAGCATAACTTGTCTATCGAAGAGTATTCATTGGTATTTTTAATTAAATTAATTTTAATCAATTTTTTGTGCATGCAAGCCTATACCATTATTTTCATAATAAAATTATCTTTCTTTTGATATAAATTTTGATTTGTTATAAGATAAGCCGTACGAACAGGTAAGTTAATATCGAAATTGGTATCAGAAGAAAGACTTTTCGACAAAAAGCCTTCAATCATAGGCGTGTTTATCAAGCAAAAATATTTCATAAAAACTTCTAGTTATCAGATTGGTGAAGGTCGATCTTACATAATCTCTTAGACTGAAGATTATCTATCTTCATTCGAAAAGACACTCAATGGATTATGGTAAAACCTTTTGGAACAGCCAGTGCAGCAAAACTTTTGCTGAACGTTTCACAACGGGGTGAGACGATTAAGTTCTATATTTATAATTAAATTGGATGTTTTACACAGGAATGTACTGCAACAATTTTTCGAACTCTCTGTAATATGAAAATATAAATACATTTTCGAGGTGCGTGCGGATGTATGTAATTCGAGATTTTAAAAATATATTAATTTTCATTTATAAATGATATTTTTTTTTAAATAAATATAATATTTTTTCTCTGTGGATATAAAATTGATTATATTTCAAAAACAAAGTATTTCTGTATATATCTATAAAAATATTTATTTCACAGAAACTCAAAATTTATAAAACAAAAAGATATAAATAGGTAAGTTTACGTTGATTATTTCTCTAAAAAAGTGACAGGCCCCTTAAAGCAACTTTAACGAGATATTTTCTTTTAAGAAACTTCTTTCTCATGAGAGTTTTGATTTTTTATTTAAACTATCATGTGAAATGCAAACGATTTCATTTATATAGAACTCGATCGAAATTTTTTCAAAAATAATGACGACTGAGGTGAAGTAATCCTAGGAAATGATTTAGTAATCAGCTATTCTTCTTTTTAATAATTAAGCATAAATTTCTTAGTAGCTACAGCAAAATTAAATTCATAAAATTGAATAGAAAATATTTCATTGCCAGCTTCTTTCGTGAATATGGTTACTCTCTGTTTCCCTTTATAGGACAAAAAATATTTCCCCTTTCTACAAGAATCATAACACTATGCGAAGTACAGCTAGTTTAGTAAAAAGGTAATCTTCATACAAAAACAGGTGTGTATTTTAAATTGGAACCAAATTACCTTCTGTGTGTGAAAGTGTATATGTATGTGTGTCGTATTACACTAATTTTTCGAGATAAAACACTGTGTACATATAGATTATAGTTTAATTTAAAAGTATCTAAATTAAAATTATTAGAGAATATTTTAACCCTTTTGTGCGACGTGCCTTATAAAAGGTATGGTTTTTGTATAGTACAGTTACACTCATATCAACTTCTACAATAATCCAGTTACATATTTTTATTATTTAATATTTTTACGTTTGTTCAAACTTTTGTGTAGGTACTTTATAGAAGTCTAATTAACGCAAATCATGTATTTTAATTTGAACAAATAGAAAGAATGAAAATATTACACATAAGCCGGAAGTCGAACTCAGAAACTCTATCCCACAAATATTTATCCTAAAATTTCTTGCAAGTCTTCTTTGGTATCAACATATTTTTTCAAAAATTTTCTTCCGTTTCAACCAAATTTGGATATTCAACTAAGCACTAGATATGATTAGAAAATTAGAAAAGTTTTGTTTTCTCTAACCATACAAATCTGTTATAGCAATACGTATAGCAAGTTTTACCGACGGTAAACTCGATGATGCTGTTGGTATGTGTGTACGTATGTAAAGAGTTTTCCATTAAGAGTTATAGAATAATATTACACTTACAAAACTTCCATACGAGATATCAAAAATTTTTTTTCTTTATTAGATTTGAGTATTTTATAGTAATTTTTGTGAAATATGATGACACCAGTAATATGTTGTTTCTCAGAAGGGCGTGCATGCGAAAAATACAATTCGAAAGAGTACGAACTTTTCTTCAGTAAAAAAGCACCCGTAATATGAGCAAATTGGACCAAGTTCCAATTATATTTTTTGTTACACTCAAACATTTTTCCATTTTTCCAAACTTTCTTCGAAATTTTTTAAAGTCAAAATCGATCTTTCAATTTAGATCGATTCAGTTCTCAATTAAAAAATACAGAGAAAATTTGTGATCGTGTTAAAGTTCAAAGCTCTATCACTGTTAATGGAAAACCACTTATGTATGTATTAATGGAAGAGCCTGGAAATATACAAGCTGTATAACAATTTTCAGCTTTAATAAATTCATTTGAATACCATAAAATCAAAAATGAATCTTATTTATTTACTGTTCACAAATAATGGCTGACTGACCAGCCCTGTTCGAACGTTTAACTGGCTGACTGTCATAACTGTTATTTATATACAATATAAAATCTGTATAACAATTTTCAGCTTTAGTAAATTCATTTTAGTACTACGTAAAACTCCACCGTTTCGATAGCATATGTCTGACTCCTGATCTATCGTTCGCTTGACTGACCGCAGTATGTGTGTGTACAAAACTATTATAACCAATCCGCAAATTTTCAGCTTGAGTAAATTTAACCAATTTTTTTTTGGCCTGGCTCTTAATTCATATATAGTATGCATGTATGTATATGTGTATGTTATTATACTAAATCCATGTGACATTACTATACGCAATAGATAGAATAAAATTTTACCTTCGTATATTTATTATGATTTATTTCATTACCATCGAATTATGTGATTAAACTTACTGACTTAATTATAAAATAGTAATAAATTAAATTTATAATTTAATTTATCTTTGTAAAATATTTTATATCTAGCACACATACATATGCATATACAATAGCTATGTGGCTTGAATGCTGCTATAGTAGTACCAAAATAAATTGTACAAGCAATTTTTAAAATATTGATATTTTATTTTATAAGGTTAGGATAGGTTAGGTTATATCGGCTGTCCACGAAGGACACTCTTAGCTATAGAGCCCATTGTGATACCATATATGTGTTTTACCACCTTTCCGCTGATAATTTCATTTAACAGCTCCTCAATTTCAGAGGCTGAGTGCACCTCCTTCATGCATATACCATGCAACACCAGCCCATCACAACTCTTATTTAAATTAATTTTGTTGCGACGGCGGGAATTAAACGCGCTACCCTAAGCATACCGCAGACGGAACTCTAAGCTTATTATATTATGCCACACAAAAAAGAGTGACATGTCTCACTTATGTTTCCTGACAAAATTATTTTTTGAGATAAAAACCAAAAAGATTGCAACTGCTAGTTCTACAAGACCACAACAAATGATTTTTGCAGTTAAGGAACACATCCTACAACGGGATTGCCAGTTATTGTTCAAAAGTGATGAAAGATTGGAATTACCAAATATTACAATAATATCTTTTAAGCACATTTACATGTACCTAACGGGTTGAGTTATTAATCTGATCCAAATAATCATAGACATAAAAATAAGTTTATTTAACTTTTGATATTTTCCAAACTCTTTGTCTCCTCCAATACTATTTTGTGTATTATATCTGTTATCATACGAATTAATCTAAAAATCACATAATATTAATGACATTATATTTATAGAGATTTTCTTGTAAGTTTGCTACGAAAATATGAAGCAAACACCAAAAACATCCTCAATACCCCACCTATAACGGGGAAATTATAGAGAAAAAACGGAATGGTAATTTTTGGGAAAATATCTTATTTAATTCAAGCCCTGTAATAATTTCACTCAAATATTCAATAAATATTTGATAGCCAAAAATTATTTTTGAAATTTCTTCTTTAAGATTTGATTAAAAACACAAAAAAGAAAACCATAATAAAAACAGTAAAATAATATAAAATTGATAGTTTATTGATTTTGTATCGAATCCTATACACCTTTATTATTTATTTCCCAAGTTAATATAATACTATTGAAAACAATTTTAAACCCTCTAGTCAAGGTTTGATTAATCTATAATATTTTTTAAATTTTTTCTTCTGCTATGCAATATTATGGTATTTATATACTATAACGGGTGTCACTAAATATGATATTTTAAGTTCAACTACGACACAAAATTTATTTTATATATTAGCTTTTATTTTATATATATTTATTGGATAATACAATAGATCTGAAAGTTTTTATTTAATACCTAACAAACAAAAGTTGCTTGGAATAATTTTGTAAATTTCTCAAACACAGTACTTATACTGCATCAAAATATTCATGAAAATTTTAACACAATACATTTTTTATTTTGCAAATACCCCACAATCAATTACTTGAAAATATCTGGCCTCTCCAATTAATCTTTTGAGCTTAGAAAATTGAAAATTCTTAATAGGTAAAAAACTAAAATGTTCAATGCACCTCAAATTTAATCGATGGCCTCAGAGCACCCATTTATGTTTGATACTGTGAAGTAGTCGTTCATCAACAGCGCAGTCAGGGTAAGCAAATTCAATTAAGTAGTTGCAAAAGTGAATCAAAGAACAACAAAATTATTTTTAAATTTTAATTTGGTAAAATAATAAAAGTATGTCGGAAGACAAGGGGTCATTTTTCTGAAAATACGAAGGATTTCCGGTAGAAATTTATTAAAGTATAGCTGAAGACAGTATAAAGTAAGATAAATAAAAAGCACATCTTTTGTGCACAAATTGTTACATGATGAACCTGTGATGAACCTTTGTTCCTGTTCTCAAGTTTATTTCTTTCCCAATTTAAAAATAAAAATCTGTTTGAACAATTAATTATCATTTTTAATTTGTTGCCCAGTACCTATAAACAATCTTATCACTTTAATTCGATTACATAATTGATGAAATCATTGTGTTAAAATTAAAATTTACAATAGAAGAAAACGACTAATAGTAGTTATAAGCATTCCGCGAGTGGCGCTAAATCAGTTCAGCAAGAAACGGATAGAACTTTAACTGTAAGGACTTCTAGGAAGTTCTTCTTTGCGGACAGTCTGTATATAATAAGGTATAAGAAGAAACGAATAGGAGAAATCACATGATTACAAGAAATATTTACTTTTCATCAATTCTCATATCCTCCCTGTTACTACTCTTTCCGTCTGCCGGAGGCAATTCCGGCCTGTGACAACCTCATTGCCAACCCCTATAGAGAAGAAAACACACAACGAATCAAACCTCTTTTCTCTATATTCGTTGCCTAACAAATATTATTAGTATTTTAGTAGTTAAATATTTATTGAGTGTTATATTTACCAATACCTAGTTAGAAGAGTAAGTTACGTACCAGTGGTCAACAATTTGCATGTACCTATTCGTTCGTTAACAATTTCTTGCATAATAAGATCAAAATGTGCCAAAAGCTGCGGGTAAAAATTTGAACATTGGGGGAGGGGATAAATAAATAAAATGTTACATTTTTCTCCATAAGTACGATCATCCTATTCATACTGATGAGGTCTAGATGGTCGTGGAAATAAGTATTTGTATAATACAAAAGTAGAAATTGCGATAAAAATCAAAATAACTTTTATAGTATTTATTCAAAAGTATGTACTGATGACGTCCCTTTGGACTTAAGTGGATTATTTTAGGAAATCTTGTTTTACAAAAAATGGTGAGACTTGGTAAGGAATTGAAACATTACAAGAAATACAAAATTGAATGAGCTATAATTTGGATTAAACACCTAACCTCTAGCGCTTTTAGTTTTGCGAAAAATGACTTAAAAGTATTTCTAAGAGTCGAAAGGTACACGACTTTCCCCTATCTGGTTACTACATAATGTTTTTGACGATTGAGGAAAATCAAATATTCGAAAATAATAATATCAATGTGAAAACTCTACATAGTGTTCAATTTGATTGATCATTTTCAGCAGGCAAATCAAATATTAAGTACAAAAAAAAAAACTCAACGCAAATAAAGAAATATTTGATGGAAATATGGTGCTTTAGTGTTTTATAACGTAGATACAGAGAATTTATTCAATAATGACAGGGCTTTCGTCATTAAGAAGCAGGCAGGGTACAGCCAAAAAAATTATACTCGTCATCAAAAAAATAATTATAATAATAATAAATTAAAATATGAAATTACTTTTTTGCCTTTGAAACATTTTCTTCTTCTGCTAGATGCTGCTTCAAGCACGTTTCCGCATTTCAGCTCCTATTTCCTGGAAGTGTGACCACGAACTAATCATGTATAGTTAATGTTTTGGAATATTTTCAACTGACAAATTTCCAGACTAGGATGTTCTTTCTTAAGGCACCTTTCAATTTTTCAAATAAGTTTTGCAAGGTTTTTTAGTATGATAATCATAAAAAGCAGTAGGAAAACCCTGTGCAGTTTTATACTTGCCGACCTATGATTATTCATATAGAAATCCATCGTTACATTAAAATACCATTTTCGGTGCCACCCAAGACTTTCAGCAGAGGTATCCAGGACCATAAAAAGCTAGAGATCTGGGAATTTTAAATGACTTGGTAAATCACAAATGCAATGTAACTAGTATCGCTCTAAAAAACCTATCCAGCCTACTCCAATAATTTTCTTTTACGTTTACCTCGAAATATGACGGTTTAAAATATTTTTAATAAAATCTTGACGCCATTTGAGTCAATAAAAATTGACCATGCTTGATAAATGGCATATATCTTATTTATTTAACTTACATTCACAAAACAAGTAAAATTTACATAATTTAAAAAAACCGCGTCAAATGCGACGTTTTCTTTGTAACTATCCTTGTTTCCTTTAAATATAGCTATGAACGCTTTCGGTCTAATCACCTTTTAAATAAAAAGAGTCATAATCGGTCATCCATTTAGGGGCTACGATGCCTCAGGCAGACACACAGATACACACTTTAAACTTAAAATTTTTTTTAACCCCCTTTTTTCCCGGGGGTTAAAACCAATTCGAAAAGGGATCGATACACAAAGATTTTTGCTTAATAGTCGCCATGAAATATATTAAAATCCTATCGCCATTTATTAGTTTGCTTTCAGCTTTGCTTCTTTTATTAATAAATATCTGGATGACCGAGCTTTGCTCGGTATTCTTAAAAAGATACAAATTTTATCACTAATAGAAGACCGTTTTAAATGTCTCCACACAAATACCAATTTGAATTTTATTTCATTAACTACGATATACACCAATAGATGTCAGGAAGAGTTATAATTTGCATTGCCGGTTTCAGTTTTTCATGAAAAAACGAATAAAACGACGTTTTTTTAAAATGAAACCTTGTTAGATCGACTTATCGCCCCCAAAAAACCCCTACATACTCATTTTCATGAAAATCGTTAGAGCCATTTCCAATATCGTTGATATATATATATATATATATATATATATATATATATATATATATATATATATATATATATATATATATAAGAATTGCTCGTTTAAATATATAAGATATAATTGGTGTTAAGGTTCATTGCATAGCCGAAAATATACACTTTAAATCGTTATTTCTGTCAGTAAAAGATTCGAGCAATTAATGTAAGTACCGTTCTGATCAGACTCTCAACCCATTTTCGGACATCAAGTCGGTCTATAGTAGATAAAAAATGATATTAAAAACGCATTGGAAGTCTTTATTCAATGCTTTCCGATGACCTGGAATTTATCTTCTGTACTAAATTCTTACGAAATGAAATTAACTACTTTGTTAAAATAGGCGTAGGTAATGTGAAGTTATGTCAAAGTTAATTATAAATTTGAAATGACATTTTATTGATAAATTTTACACCTTAGAATGATTATTACTATAAAAAATATTTTATTTTATATCAAAGCAACCGAACACGTATTTACAGTCAATAATTAAAAAGTAATAACACCTTAGGGAAAGTTCTTCCTGGGTGGATATAAAATCACTACATACTTTAAACTCTGCAATATATGTGTAATGTGAATATACTAGTCTAACGTTTGTATCGCTTATAAATATTGATGTTGACAAGAAAATTTTGGTATATATATTCCTGCCTGCGGACAATCGCATCTAAAGCACTTGAGGTAATTCTGCATCTCCTGCCAACTGACCTCTTTGGAGAAAAATATAGGTTCAGCTCTCACCCTGGACTGAGACACATTATGGTTATGCACGGATATTAAGAAGGAATTAACTTCCAAGATCCGTTGACTACGTTTTACCTTCTTCTAACTTCGGGAACTAGTTCTGAGTAAAGATCCCCTCCAAACACGATAGGGATGAGAACCTGGTAAATTCAAAAGGCGTCATATTTTATACCGAGGAATCTAAGTTAGAGAGGAGGGTTGGTTGTGGATTATAAGAAATATTTTATTTATTTTATGGTAGAAAACGTAAAACTCAAATAGTGCTGTGCAATTCCAGCACACTCTGTATAAAAACACACAAAAGAGTCACATTTTGAAATAAGCATTCTACATTTTTGTATTTTAGGTCATTTATGTATTCGCACCGTCGAGGAGTTTTAATTGAGGAGTTTTCATGGTAATGACACACTACGTCGTATAACTTTATGGATGGGCCTAAGTCTATGGTTTGTATATATGGTTTGCCTTGAAATTTTATTCAAATTTCTAACAAATTTATAATGTTAATTCACGTTTAATCTATTTTTTTATGAAATTTCATCTGTAATTTTCTCAATTTCCAATGCAATAAAGTTTAATTAATTACTATTATTCAATAATTTTTACTTGACATTTACAATTATTTACAATTACATTTTTGTACGATTGCAATATTATTAAAATTTATTTGTTTTTATAAGATACGATTTTAGTTTTAACTTGAATCAGACGAGCTATTTTATTAAAAACTGCTTACTCCTTAATAAAATAGGAAATAGTTTAAAATAACACCACGCTTGTGCATTGATTTGTGTAATTTAACAATAACTTTAATAACTCCAAGTAGATATATCTAAACAGGAAACTGATATGAAACCTTAATCAATCTACGATAAGTGAACCATTTTATGAGTAATACTGTATATTTAGTTATTTGTAATTTATTTTTCAAACGTCAAGTGTTTTATATACTATGTAGGTTGCATAACCAGTGGTCTTCAATATACTTACATAATATGAGAAACTATTATTTAATATCAAACTTAGAACAGTTTCAATAAAACAGCAAAACATAAAAAATATCGGTTTACATTTTTAGACAAACTCGTTAAGACAAAAACCATTTATAATGCATTTTATAAACCATTTATTAAAATTTATTAGAAAAATATCTCAAGCAAAATTATTGTTTTATTTGTATCTACAGAATTGTTTTATCAAAAAAAAATTCCTGAAAATCAAGAAAAATTCCGTTTTTTAAATCTAGATTAAAACCAGTTAAGGCGATAATTTTTGTCTCAAAAACTCAAAAATCATGTTCATTGAGATATCTCATTACCTTATAATGATTATGATTATAAGGTAATGAGATATCACCCTGAAAATGGAAGTGATATCATATCACTTGAAACGCTCTATATAGGATATTGACTTCGCAAAAGGTTCAAATTTCCAATTTTCTTAGCTTAGTCCACTTTTTAAAAAGTGGAAGTGATATCATATCACTTGAAACGCTCTATATAGGATATTGACTTCGCAAAAGGTTCAAATTTCCAATTTTCTTAGCTTAGTCCACTTTTTAAAAAGTGGACAAAGCTAAGAAAATTGGAAATTTTATTTCTTCAATCCTAAACAATATTTTGTGATTTCTCTAAAACTTGTGTTCATTTTATTTAAACACATCGAACATATAGCGCATACCTGATTCAAAATTCAGCATGAAATCGGTAGTTTCATAGTCACTGTATAAAAACATTATTTAACGGATCTTAAATAATGATTTTATATCCTTCGAGAGTATTAAAAAGAAAGTATGAAGTAAATGATTTTTCTACATTCATTCACGTTGTGGCTCGTCATCTTCGTTATGTATATATGGAACTGGAATAAAATAAATTTGAGAAAAAACATCTTTGACTAGACATATTGTTCTTTATCAGAAATGATAACACCAACTATCAACTTACTAAACATCAAATGGCATTTTTTTTTTGGCCATACATCTTTTTCAGGACTGATTACAAAATTAGAGATCTTTGTAAATGTAAAGTAATCTTATTTTTATTACGTTAAAGTAACAGTTAAATCCTTTGTCCAAATTTCATTTATTCTTATAACATATTTATATAAATTGTATTATACAGGTAGTATACTTACCCGCGTAAGCTTGCCTAACATACCTTTCGTTCATACACCGGTAAAAAGCATCATTTCCACCATGGATAAGGTAGCTGGTATGAAAGAAGATATAAAATTAGTAGACGGTAATAATAATCTTTACAAATCATTGAACAAATTGGCTATGTTATTAACAGTTAACGTTATATACATTATTTTTTTTTTTACTTAATAAATAAAAATACCTACCTTTAATAGAAAATTCAATTTTTAATAGATTTCTGTAAAAATCTGTGTAATGCTTTTTAAAATATGTAATTCGATTTCTTTGTTTTCTTGGAGGATTGGTAATTTCGTTACCCATGTTTGAATTACTTTGAAGACTCGTTTATTATATCGGGGACTTTCATATTTATTTCAGAGGAAGATTCATCTAGCATACAACTGATTGTTATAAACTAATCAATTTATTAAGACCAGAATCTTCCTTCCCTAAGATCAGAAGACTTAATAATTTCTTGAAAATTGATGAAGACGTGAGTTTGCTGCACCCAAAAGTGAATCGAAAGATTAAGAAATAACTTCACACAGAAATCAATTTGCAATACCTATTTTAGAATGCATTTAATTTATTAAAACTCTTAATTAAACGAAGAAAAGAAAATTGATGAGAACAGGCTACGCTTGCATTAACTTCTACATTTACAGGACTAAATAGAGGATATTTTTGGATAAATTAAATCATTCGAATGAGGTTAGGTTTTATTTGAACTATTACATTTGCTATTTAATCGAAAATGTATCAATATAATTCAATATTCTGGCAGCATTTTCATATTCTTCCTCTTCAGATCTTTTTAAGCGAATAATCGTTGCACTTGTTGTTGTTGTCGTCATATTTTGAGCTTTCGCTTGCAATGCTTGTATTACTTGCTGAAACAGAAAATACAATATTAGTGCCTTAAAGTACGTATATCTAGTACGTATTCTTTATTCTATGGTGTGAGCCAAAATGTGAGAGCGAGACATGTTCTATTCTACATACAATAAAGGATTGCTTGGTTGGACTCATTTATATTTACACGATTGAATCTTTACATAGCGAAGACCAAACTGTTTTCATTTTATTTTAAATTGTCATAATTTATTCAAAAAACCACAAATCTCTAGACCAAGCGAAGTAGAATTGAATGACGTGGGAGACCAATGCCACTTAATATATATCTCTAAAGGTAAAACTAGAGCCAAAACTAGCAGAAAGCCATTGCAATTGAAAGAAATAAAAAAGGACAAAAGGAAGGATATATTTGTTTGAGTCAGAGATGTTAGATTGACAATGGCTAAAGAAATAAAAAAGGCAGGTCACGAAGAGAAAAGCGACCAAATCACCAAAGAAAACATGATTGCAAGACGTGATAAATGCTTGAATATTAGGCTCTAGAAAAAAAGAAATAACCGTGTACCTAGAGATAGACTAATAAATGATTGAAAATTATATGAGTAAAATAAAACTTTAATTCAGTAAATATACAAAGGTTGTGAGAGTTTTTTAACCCCCAAACTAAAAACAGGGAATGTTATAAGTTTGATCGCTATGTGTGTGTGTGTGTGTATGCCTATATGGCGTAGTGCCTAAACGGATGAACCGATTTTAATTTTTTTGGTTTCATTTGAAAGGAAATATTAAGGAGACTGTTCTTAGCTACGTTTCAAGTACAAGTTAAGAATTCGGTACCAGAAAAATTTAGCGAGGATTTTTTAAATTTTGTAAATTTCACTTGTTGTGAAAGAAGAACAGTACTATTATACATGATTTTTATACTCAATTAACCAATATTTCTTGTTTTTCTAGCTTCTAAAAATATGAATATAAACGCCACAGGGATTTTTATTCGCATTATACAATTTGTATACAGTTGTCAAACCATACAACATGTTTCATAAATAAACAAATAAATACAAATAAATTTTTGTCCATAAAATTCATTTGATTAGAGCATATAAAAATAAATATTCATTCAATTTCATTCAAATTAGTTCGCAGTACATCGTCTTTTTTCATAAGTGAAAATTTTCTGCTTACCAAACAGATCTATTTTCCAGAAAAGAATGAAAATTTTCTATTTGTAATTTGATTATCTTTGTATTAGAATCACAAAAAAAGTTATTAATCAATTTTAACATTGCGACAAAGTTAAAATCTTTTATAAGTGTTTTACAAAAGAATATGACTCCAAAATTTAAAAAACTACCTACAAAACTCGGGTACGGAACCCTAAACTCGCATTTGAAAGAAATCTAAGAAATCTCTCCATTAAATTGCCTTTTTCCTTAAAGCCTTTTCCAAACTAAGCTGATTTGGAAGATCATCGCCAATTTTTAATTTTTTTCGGATCGGAACCCTAAATTCGCACCAGAAACATAGCTCAGAACACTCTCCAATAAATTACCTTGCAAACAAAACAAAAAAATCAAAATCGGTTTATCCGTTTAGGCGATACGATGCCACAGACAGACAGACACACAGGCAGACTTACACACATAGCACTTGTAACACTCCTTTTTTTTAGTTCGGGGGTTTAAAACGAAGTATCAGCCTGTTACATAAATCGATTATGTAAACGATTGCTATACTGTGGACTGATATGTTTCTATCATTTTCATAAATATTATTTTTGTTTTATATGAGTTTTTGTTATGTATTTTATTCAAAAAGCAATCAAATAAAAAAAAAAAGTTCAATAATTATTATAATTATTATTATTTTGATGAAATATGTACATAAAACTGTCATATTTAGATAATCAATTATTTTGTACAATGTAGGATGTATTAATAATTATGTACAGGGTAATTTAAAAAAAAGTGTCCATCTATATATGTCGAAAACTGAATAGCGAAACCAAAAAACGAAAAAGCAGGTATCCGCTTATTTTTAGGGGGAATGGAAATATAGAGTTTTTCAATGCGAGAACACCCTTGATGGCAAAACGGGAGTTTTGTTTCTTAAATAGAACTACTATATGTAACAGATTCTTTGTGCCTGTTATACTGTCTTGGCGCTGCTACACTTTGTGGTCTTCTACAAAGGTAGAAAATGTTTAGTTATTGATGGTAGATTGAAGGTTAAACAAAACTAATAACTTGATGGGCATGTTCATTGAACCAATATTTTTTTCGATAATTTATATTCACAATAAATACATAACAATAGAATTTTCATTAAGGAAGATAAACAAAAGTAAATATAAATAAATAAAACATTAAAACAAATAATCATTAAATTATATTTTTATTTATTTTATTGTTATATATTTATTTATTATTATGTTTATTGTGAATAATTTTTTGTTGTATATTTGTATTAAACTTTCATTAAATGAATTGTTAAGAGGATACTTAGTAACATTGAGTAAAAATTTATATTTATAAGAAATAAATGAAAAGTTTTAATGAATAAAAAATATACCTACTCCCGCTAAAAAAAACATGATGTATCCTTGAACACCCGTTGGGAACGAAGTACCCTTCGATGTATATGATCGAATGTATATGATAATTAAATCGGAAATTATCATTCCAAAATAAATGACGATATGATAATAGAATCGTAATTAAGAATTAATTTTTATTCAGTGATGAAATAACAAATACATTACCCACATTATAAGAACTAAATAAACGATGTGTATAACAATAAGGATACATAAGTAGCCCATCACCTGATTCCGGGCAAAAATTACCCCGAAATGTAACCATTTGGGATCACTAATAAATTTATAGTTTACAAAAAAATTTTTGACCGTAAAAATATTACACCTTTTTTAGTCTAGCCTTCATCCACAAAATGTGTAACGTGAGATAAAGAAAATTGTTCAAAAAATGTAACACTCATAAATAGGGCTAATATAATTCTCCTATACGTTTACTTCGAAACATGACCAAACATATTTCTTCTCTTCTGAAAATTCTTTCTTTAAAAGATAGATTCCAGTTTTTTTTTTTTAATCTGCAAGAAAAGTAACTGGTCCAAATACAATTTATCGAAAATATTAAATGAAAAGTATGAGAAGTATCAGTAAAAGTCAATGGAAGTTATCGGAGAAAGAAAAATTTTTTTTTTAAAGAAATATTGGCACTGTGCCTGAATTTCATCAGGATCAGAGTTCTAGTGTTCTATAGTCACTCCAATTCAAAGATAGCAGACACCTCTGGGTGAGAGACGCTGTGCGAAGAGATCAAAAGCTATGTGTAGTAAAAATTAAATCACCAAATAATTTGCAATTTTTAATATTTTCAAAAATTTAATTCAAATGCAAACATTTTTTATTTAAATACCTTTTTACTGTAAATATAATACCTATATACAAAAATACATTATGCATATATTTTACTAATTCTAATGATTTAATTGCGTGTTTATTTTTATATAATATTTAACAAAAATTAATTTAGTATGATCATAAAATAATTAATTAATTAAACGATTTCCCCTGAATAAATATCATTCATTTTAATAATGGTATGTAATATTATTCACATAGATATTTTATAAAATAGATATATACATATTTTTTAAATTATAATTATATTAGCAGTCAAACAAACCGTTTCAGTAATGACCTTATAATGTCGCCTTCTTACGGCAAGACGTTTAGTTTTAAACTAGCACGCGGCCAGCACTCAAGTCTAGAAGAGAGTTGAAAAAACAAGACGTAAAATGAGAAGAGTAGAAGAGAATAAGAATTTGTTCAAGGATTGAAGGGGAAGAAATATCGAATTATAACTCCTATGAGAGTGAAAAGAAAGAAAGGTGCCCTACTTGTATCTTACTTTTAGTGCTACAAAATGTACTGTGCAAACCTCACCTAAATACACAATATTTGTTCAAGTAATTTCATTAAAAATGCAAAATTATAGTGGTGGGGGATAGGTACGTGTTTGGACTATGTTTTAAAGTCTTAGAAAATAGTTTTATGTTGTCCTTCCTAATTTCAGTTATATCAACATATAAATCGAAAAAAAATGTTAACTTATGCTTGGATAGTTTTACAAACTAATTTATTTTTATAACATACTGTTATTTTCACGTATTTCTAGTGGGCCTTTAAAGATAATTTAGAACTGAAATTATTTGTCAACGAAATTACCTCGCAAATTCTGAGGATCCTACAGTGTCCTTCGAACAATTGATTATTTTTTCTTGTTAAGAAGGACAAATTATCTTGTTTTCCCAAAAGTATATTAAAAATCCCTTCCCGGATTATGTCCATCAGTGGCGGATTTAAAGAGTGGCAAAGGAGCAGTGGCATACGAGGCTACCGAAATGGAGCACCACAAGAGGGTAACAGGGGGGGACACCAAGTTAACGAATAATTAACTAATGAATCTATTTATAGATTTTGCCCAAGAGGTCTGTTTCCTTAAACTCGCTTCGTGTAATCTGCTTACATAAAGGCTTAATAATGCTTAATTTTTGTTCGAATTATCTAAATAGTATTTTTTTTAACATCTTATTTAAAAATTCTCAGGTTAATGTCAAATTTAGATACTATTATAATTGAAAAACCAAAAACTATCCAAGATCCTGTGAATTTTATATAAAAATAATATCTATCTGCCATGATGAAACGGTTGAACGAATTGGTATGGAATTTGTAATAGAAGATTTACTTTGTTGGTTGATAATATTTGAATAAAAATATTTATCTTAAATGCATGTGTTTATTATAAGCAAACGTATTAGCTGATTAAAATTACAATCGAGATTTCGTCAATTCACCGTGATTAATCAAATCAGTGTTTACAATAAACCTTCTAATAAAATATTTTGATTTGACGTCACGCACAACCAACCACCAATCTCCAAATATTCCTGTTTTTACGTAAATATCATTTTATGAATACAGGCACGGGCTTGATAAACATTTTGGTGAATATATATACATATATATAAACTTAAAAAAAACGTAATGAAGAAACATAAATTGTGAAATAAACCTTTTGTAGTACTGTTGGTGCTAGATCAACCTTTCTAATAAAAAAATTCGGATCTAACATGAATGATGTGCTCTACGGAAGTGAAAACTTCTATAGCGCGTTGGGCGATATGTTAAATATGGCTTATAAATAATGTTTAGTAGGGTATAATATTATGGTTTCGCGTCATCAACATGCTATGAATATAAAGCTATAGATATAACACCTTAGCCTAGGAAACTAAAACTTTTTTCAATATGGTAACGACAAATATATAATAACTAAAAACAAAGGCTATCACGTTATAGACTTCGCTTATCCTCCTTTTTGATGACAATTTTATGGATTTTAATTTTTCCAACTTTTTTGAAAATGAAGTTTCCCATGATATTTTCTTTAGGACCAATTATTAAAGTAACCTGATTTTTATACATTTTGGATCAAAATTACCCCATCCACCTAGTTTCATCAAACTCCAAAACAAAATTTTTGTTGTGATTTTCTCTTTTTTTTAAGGGGTACGTACCTCTTAAAAAATTGCAAAAAATCAAGAAATTTTTTTAGCTCTAATTTCGATAAAACTCGGTATATAAGGTAATTTCAACACAAAAAGTAAAAATTGGGTTCATTTGATGACTGGTCGAATAGTTATTGAGATACGGGCTAAAATCGATCCAAACATTGCGATATCTCAGAAACTTTGCATCCAATAATTAAATTAACCTGATTTTTATATTTTTTGATTACCCCATCCACCGAGTTTCATCAAATTCCAAAACAAAATTTTTTTTGTTTTTTTCAAAAGGGTGACCCTTTAAAAAAATTGCAAAAAGTCGAAAAATTTTGTTGTCTCCAATTTCGATAAAACTGAGTATATATGGTAATTTTTTTAAGGTATACGGACTAAAATCGATTATATTGCGCTAACTATATGTATAAGTTATATATTCTAGCAGATGGTAAAAACGGATCTGTTAAATTATACAATATGCTAAATTAAACGATGTAGAAACCTATCTATAAAATAAACTGTTAATAATAATAATAATATAATAAAATATAATATTAAAATACTCACTAAATATATAGACTGGTTGGTAGTTGTTGGATTGGATGGATGTTGATAATAATATTGTGAAAATATAATTATTTTAAACAACAACAACAACAACAACAAAACAGTAGCACACATTGATGTTGATAGTGATAAATATTTGCAATTATAATTAAATTTTGTTTTCCATCAATTTTGTAGTTATATGTGTTTAAATATTGTTCATTGTTTTATAATCATAAAACTACATACATTTTACTAAAATTCACGAATAATATACACTTGAAATAAAATAAATAGTTAAAAAATTCGTAGCGCAGGAGCTGCGCGAGCTGAGTGAATTCATTCAGAGATTGAAAAAATAACACTTTCTAATTTTCTTAAAATCGAATATTGCATTTTTAATTTTTCAAGAATTTTTATTTCGAAAACTAAGCGTCTCGAGAAAGAGTCACAAGAGTCCCCTTTTTCAAAATACTATGTATTATAGAGAAATTTGAAATTTAATTTTTTAATTCCCTCTTGTCATGAATTTTTCTAACGAATAAATACATATAGCGGTTCAGATCACCTAATGGTCACGTTTAAATCGATTAAGTAGTTCGAATAATAAAACATACCCAAAGTGAATAGAGAAAAAAATTAAAATTAAAAAATATTATTTTACAGGAAACCAAAAATTTTTTTCTCTATGCTTCTAAAGTTCTAAAGTTAAATGATAAAATATCAAATTTCTAATAGAACAAAAACCTTTCATTATATAAAAATATCTTATTTACAAGAGTATGACTTGTTACACGATTACGTGTAACGATTACGTGTAATTTCACTCATTGTTATTAAAAGATAAATTTAAATTTATTATTTTTATCTGTGTCAGGCTGGTAAAACCCCCAAGAGATATGAATTCAGGACATACGGAATCGATTCCTGGTATTTGTGTATTTTTATCAACTATATTTAACTAAGATAAATTAATGGCTGAAGATTTACATTCCAGCTTATGCTGGTTTTTCTAATCTTCTTTCATACTTCGTAGAACATTTTTTAATTAGATTGTACCAGTATCGATATAAGAAACAATTTTAAAATTATTAAAAACCAACCAATTTAAATTGTGACCATGACGTGAAAACTATTTCTACGTTAACATGCAAATAGTAAAAGCCATAAATTATTTAAACACATGCGATATTTTTTTTACTGCAAAATAGAAAAACCAAATAGAATGTAGGAGTTACTAAGTAACTATTTGCCCTAGATATATACCACTTGTATTCGTTACACATATACGTTATTCGTTTACAGCGATATTCTATAAAAGAGACATTAAAAGCAAGAAAAAGAAATAAAGAATTCTGTTTGATATACTTATTATTTATATTATAAAACGAATTTATTCATACCTTGAGAAAATAAGTAAAAATAATCAAAATAAATACAAATAAATATATTCATTTGAAATCAGATTTAGCTAGGGGTAAAGTTCATTAATTTAAAGCTCAGAACTTTTAATTTAGAATCTAAGAATCATTAAATCTAAGAATCATAGCTGTAATTGTGAATTACACGTTAAAGGTTTTTTTTTTTTTCATAAAAGAACAGTCAAGAATTGATAGTTTAAGCTTATTACAAAATTTTCATTATACTATAAACAAAAAGAGTGTGATTTATTTTTTAGATTCCGTTTGCAAATGTCAAACACTTAACTTTGAAGAATTAAATCTCCAAAATGTTCATGGAATTTTAAGAAGCAATATTATCTTGAGCCCAATTAGATTTTAAAATCACGTAGTTAAATGTCAGGCGAATCCTAATCACGCGCTTTTCACATACGTAAAAACTATATCGTAGTCACATCGACACTAAATAGAATAGCTAATACGCTCAAAAAGGTCAACGAATGCAGCTACTGTAAGCTGCAAACAACGCGGACTTTTTTAAAAGTTGTTAGGTCTTTAAAAACCGTTGGGTAGTAGATAATCGTTAACAATGACGCCGT
The DNA here is from genome assembly GCF_905475395.1 of Chrysoperla carnea. NCBI lineage: Eukaryota > Metazoa > Arthropoda > Insecta > Neuroptera > Chrysopidae > Chrysoperla > Chrysoperla carnea. The sequence goes on along the minus strand of NC_058337.1, from coordinate 110,432,788 downwards.
GTAATTACGTCAGACGATGTTGAAGGATACTATAATACACCACTTTTTTGAATTTACTTTGATTGAGGTATTATTACTTGAAAAATAGTGTAAAACTATACAAAATGTTTGTAAACCGCAAACGTAAAAGCTTCTTAGAAAATTATTTACGCAAACATAATGTTTGTATAGCATAAGAGTCCATATTGCGATGGCAGCGTTATCAAATCAGTTGTTCGTTGTAGTGTTTGTATCAGCTTTCAGACTACTCTCTTTCTTCGTTACTCCTGCCTTTATTTAATTTGAAAATAATCAATCAATTAATTGTATAAACAAAAGTATATCTTGGGAGTAAAAGTACAAAATGTCTCAGATCTCATGTTCACTATCTCCCGAGGCGAAATTGTGGGTAGCGAACATGAGATCTCAGATACTCTTTACTTGCTCTAATAGTTTGTATACTATTTTTCTACTCGGCGGAGGCAGAAAGTGGCAACTTCATTTTGCACAGCGGGACTGGGGGCCTAACTAGGTAGATAGGTAATATTTATAGAAACATGGGTGTTTCGAATACTAGATTTGTTCCGATTACTGGGATGGAATAAAATAAAAAAACTTTTAACAAAAAGAAAACTGATTCAAAAGGGAAACTTTTCCAAAACAAATTAATATGAACTAAAAAGTAAAAAAATAATTTATAATATAATGTAGTTAAAATTATTATTATTTTTGCATTTAGAGGGAGACTGCACCCAGAGCATTAAACACGTGTTATTCTTATGCTATTGTGTTTTTAGAATCATAGATCATATAAGAGTGTAGAGTGGAAAGTTTGGTCGGACGAAAATTGATCTGAGTACCAGACGTTTCCGACTCTCCTGCAATAGCCTATAAATAATTACCTTGCCATAAAATATTCGAGCACAAAATTTGGAAGGCATTCATTTTTAGTTATTAAAAAATATCATGGTTGATAGATGATTGCATACGAATTAAAAGAACTAGTAACGTTCAAAAATTAAAAAGTAAAAAAAATCTGATTTATAAAATGCAGAGAGAAGTAGTTTTTAAAAACCTACGGCGATATATTAAAGAAGAAGACGATGCTTCATGCGATGGTTGATATTTTTTTGTGCAATGATTTTCAAACGTTTTTCACATGCATATACAGATGCTATCACATACGATATGTTGAATGTTGTTATATTTGAACAACATTAAAAGTATGTATGGTTTACCATATGGAACATGGCAACTGTTCTTTGTAAAAGACTCTGAGAAATGTTACATTTCCAAAGAAAATATTAATTAAAGTCCGAGAATTGTCGAGAACGGAAAAACCTGATTAAATACTAAATGGAGGAATGAATATTTTCTATAATAATCTTCCAATTCTTGGAATAGACTTGAATAGATATAGAATACACAAATAATTGGATCTCTTGGCGCAAGAAATTGTTTGTTTGATATAATGACATACTTCCCCTAGAATATTTTGAATGAAATAGAATGAATACAATATTCTGGGAGCTTGAAAAAATCTAGTTTGGGTCAGAAAAACTTTACCTGTTAGTATAGGTATCTCCAATCTACTTTATAGGTACTTGCAAAAATAATTATTATTGACTTCAAGTTTTGCCTAGGTGTGGAAATTATCAGATGGATATACAACTTTAAAAAATCGTCGTCTTATAGGACAAAAGTAAGACACATGACTACGTTTTGCAAATAAAAATTATTTCAATGACATTATAGCATAATCTCTTGTTTAATAATATCGATTTTTACAGTTCTGAGCATGCAATGAAATAAGTTTGTTTCGCTTTCTAAATCAAAAACATTTATGATTTCCTATTTTTATTATTTCCCATTCCTTATGAAAACTATGTATAACCTGAGATAAATGTATGCTACGCTTTTTGCCTATAATATTTATGCATCCAAAATCTTATTTAACGGAATTTAAAAGAGAGATTAAATTGATTTTGGAAATCCATATTTATTTTTTAGAAAATTTAATTTTCTTTGTAAAAAAAGGCATTTTTTTTCTCGATGACCCTGTTGGCTGATTGGTGTGGAGTACCAAAATTGATGGGTTTAATATTCGCTTAAATATACTTCTTCAAAGCTAGTATTGATGTCAAAAATGTTAAAATTCGTCATATCATTTGTTAATCGGAATCGTAATAAGGCGTCTTTTTTCTAGCCACTTTGAATCCATATGAGCACCTAGAATTTAGCTGCTATATAGAAACAACATACTCTAAAAGAAGAGCTACCGCATACATACATACCTACATAATATAGACACATTCAAGTGAAAACCATCAATTTATCAAAGTTAAAAGTAAAGTAAAGAACATTAACGGCCAAATCAATTTTGTGATGAGTCCACACATTTTCTTTCAATCATTATTCATAAAGATTCTTCATCAACTAAAACTCTTCTAGCAACATGCACTCACTCTACATAGAGCTACTGTTGAAAAACATTATTATCACAAGTTGATTTCAAGACCAATCAGTTTTTTTTTTTTTTTTTGTGTATGTGGTTGGTTTTTTTATTCAAAACTTGTCACTGAGTCTTTTAATTTGTTTTTTGTACACGAAAAAGCTATTGAAATATTTTTTAATACTAAAGAATGATTTTAAACATAGATTTAATTTAATTAGAACAAGTGAATTTTGAATCGATTGATAAAAAATGGCTACATTTTTAAGGCTTAGGGACAAATGAAATTTATAGAAACTATTCAAGTATGACCCTTATGATCCAAATATTCAACTTTCTAGATGTTGTCAATAACTTTCTATAACTGTCTAAAACACTTTTTTGAGTTGTGTGGCTCAGAGAAAAAATAACAGAAAAGTTTTAATTTTTTCCCCCCTCTTAAGATATAATCTCTACGCTCCACTTTTGGCAACCTTTTCAGCACAACTTGATGTTTGTTATTGCATAAAGATTGGCGTAAATCCGAGATCGCTACCATTTCATACACACATGCACAAAGAGATATGTTAAAGATTTCGATCTGATTTTTTGGACCAATTCCCTTTCTGGAAAAAGAATGCAAAAATGATTTATTGTTTGCTCTATCTAAACGATTAAAGCTTTTTGATTCTCTTTTGATAATTCTAGCTGGCATGCAACCGCTTTTTTACCTTTTGAATGAAAACAGACCCTCCCTTCCCCCTAAAATTTTCGGGGCTGATTTAAACTTAGTCCAACTTCATATAAAAAAAATCAAGCATTTTATCCAAAATTGCCCTGGCGCCCTTCGTGCATCCTGATATAAACTACAAAATTGCATTCGAAACTTTTGAAGTAGTGTGAGTCCAGATTGTAAAGAATCGGACCATGATTATTTTCTGTACATTTAATTCGTAAAATTTTTTTTTGTAATAAGAGTTTTACTGTTAGTAAATAATATTGAACATTTCAAATATAAAATACTTACCAGCACTAATTTGATGAGAAATACAGCAAATGTTAAAAAACTTAATGCTAATAGAGCAGCTGCATTTGATGGAAAATCTACATGATGCTCGTATTCATGTTCTTCGTAATGATGGTCATGATGATGATCGTCATGCTCTTTGTCTTGAAATAATGTACGTGCAGCACGACGTTCACGAATTATTGTTGATTTACTTCTATTTCTATTACCAACTTTATTTCCACCACCTCCCCATAATGCATTCATACGATAATCTGAACAAAAATTAAAATTTTAAAGAGAGAAAAGAGAATTTGAATTATTTGAATAAAGCAGTGTTTATTTTCGTGTAAAAATTGAGAGTTGTTATAAAATTGACCAAAAGTCAAATAAAGTCGACATTGTATTTCATTTATTAAAGGTTTGCATGTCGGGAGTAGAACATTTAAAGGGTTCAATCAATTTTATTAATGTCATTGGAGCTCTTCTACCCTTTCAATCAACGAAAGATCGACTTTGGAAAGTGACCCACAATTATGTATTAATTTTTTTTATAGAAATATCAAAGTTCCCGAATAGGTAAGCTGAAGACTCTGAGGCACAGCATTATTGCTCTCTTTATATGGTGAGGCCCAGAGAACGGTGAAGTTTTGTTATACCGATCGAGTTGTTTGGAAATGGCACATAACTGTCACTGGGTGTTTAACGTTGATTGATTTATGTTACAACATTTGGTTATAATAGGATGTACAGAAAGGAAAGTGTTTACTACAATACAAGCTTGGTCAGAGTGGAGTCAAAGGTGAATCGTTGGTTTTATCCTTCGTTGAAGAGTGTAAAATGGTTGGAAGGAACTATGTAGACATTGCGGCTTATCATTGCAAAGTGATTATTACGGGGGTACCACAAGAAGCAGAAGAAGCAGATATGACCTACCCTCTCTCCTTTGCACTGCCCCGGATAATTTAAAGTTTGTTGGTATTGTAAAAAATCTCAAAATAGTTCCAGGAGAAGTTGCTGTCAACTTATAATATGGCTTAAATATTGTTTAAGAACTTGTTAATATCGGAGACAGTGGAGTATTCAGAAACTTTCTTAGTTTCGTAAAAATTTCTGCAAATTAACAAGAAAATGCCCATCGAAAGAAACCTTTTGACGGCGTGATTTTACATAAGAACTAAAAATCAAGTTTTATGAAAGAAAAAACAAAAGGAAAAATAAAACAAGCAAAGCAACTAAAATATCGAGTTCAAGTATATTGATTGCATTCTAATGTTCAAAGAGATATTTTCATACTCACTTATATTTGCCAACAATTGATCACGAATATTTTCTAACAATTCCACTTTACTCGATGTTGTCTGTTTATTATTTTTCGTTAATGTCTCTTGTATATCCTTTAATAATGGTAAAAATCCAGCCATTGAAAATAATGACGATTTACTATCATCGTTTTCTAGTTTAACTCGAGCTTTATCCTTTGTTCCTTTTTTATTATGTTTTATATCGTTAACTTGTTCTTGTTGTGTATTTGGTGTTGACTTTTCTATTGTTGATAAAATTTTATTAAAATCATCGCTGCCAACCTTTGATGATTGTAGCTCATCACTATCATCCAATGCTGTTGTAACATATACATCGTCATAGTATTCATTTTCGTCATCTTCCTCAAAGATACTATCGTCATCAAAACCAGTCTCTTCTTGTCGAGTGGTTGCTATCGTTGATGATACTGATAATGGTGGCGGTATTTCAGTTGTTGATGTTGTTAACATCATTATTCTTGAACTTTCCTCTGTTGTTGTTGTTACAATCGGATTTTTCAAATTATATAAAGCATCGTTCACTAAATCTTCTAAATTCATTGTAGTTTCTGACCAACGTTCAGTTGTTACCTTTTGGGTTATTTAAAAAGATACGTTTTTGTTTATATATAGTTTTTATTTGTTTTTTTGTTCGGTTGTGTGCTTAAAAACTACAAAGTACCGACTGTATTTACTGATTTCAAACCATTGTTTTAGTTTAAAAATAATGAGCAATGTTCGTTTGATCGTATTTACAATGTTAAGAAACTATTTTCTGAAGATTGAAAACATTTTTGAAAGAAAATCTTTTGATTCTTTTTATTTTTTATCCAACTATAAATGGCGGTCTATATTTATCGTATAAAAAATGACTATTCGAGTTTTTCTATTTTGATTTTCTTGCTTGTTGTCAATTAGCCCGAAAAATTTACAGTAGCTTTATATCTGTTTAAAGTCCCAATGTAAATTAGAACGTCACTCTATTTTATTTTACGAGATTGCATGGATCAAGTAACGTCAATCAAATTAAAATGTAGGTATGTTTTTATGCAATATGAAATATGGAATTGTACTTTACAAACTAACATGGGAGCATAAATCGGCAAAACAATCTGCATTAGGGAAATCTCAGCTCAATCTTACAGGGATAGACCAAGTAATAGAAAAGACAGAATCAATCGGAATTTCTTTGAGCAATGAAGTATTCTCCTTCTAAATCACATGGAGAAATAAAGGCATAATTTGACAAAAAGTCAAAGAACTATCTTTTCAAGCCTATTCGGATCTCCTCACTACTATCATTCTAAAATTCCCAGCTTTATACTTTAAAACTAACTTCAAAAGTAAATATTGTAATTTTATAGTAAATTCACTGATATTTACAGTTTTGAATCAATAGGAGCAGGATATTGATATTTAAAATTTGTGAAATTTTTAGTTAAAAATTTGAGAAAAAAGCGTCAAATAAACCCAATAATTTATTTCTTACATTTTCTCAGCATCGAAATAGTTTATAACTTTTTTTTTTTTTGCTATTGGAAAACTTATTCGAAAAGGCTACGCTTTTTTTTAAACTTTTTTAATTTAGAAAAAAATAACACAAAATTTTTAAACCTACCTCAGGTCGACCAATCTGAGTATTAGGATCTCCATTTTTATTATTAACAAACTTATTAGTTTCAAAATTTCCATAAGAATTTTTCTTAAAATTTTGGCTAGTACCAATCGTATAATGACGATGTAAATTTTGTATCGGCGATTCTGTCGTAGTTGTTGTTGTCGATGATCGATAAAAATTTTGTTCACGATATCGATTCGTTGTCACTTGTGGTATTTCAACCCAATCACATTTCGATATATTGATCACAAAACTAGCAATGAATAATTGAATAAAATTGTAATTAAAAACTAAGAACATTATTTTAACGAAATTAAAATATTATTTTATTTATTTTTTTGTGGATTTTCTGTTCATAATGAAAGATTTTTCTATTTTCTTTTTATTATGTTATTAAATTTAAACAAATTTTCCAACATTAATTTAAAACTTCTAGTATCGCGTTATCTTCTCGACAAAGAATAAAAAGAAGTGTCTTAAAAATATGTCAACTGTTATGTTCTTTTAAATTTCATTGTCATTATTAATATTATTTAATTCAAACAGTAATTGTCAACATGTTTTTTTTTTTTTAAATTATGTTACAGTATTCAAAGTTATTATTCTTTGGTGCCGGAATTTTATGCTACCTGTCACCAATTAAATTTCAGCTCAAAATCAGATTTGAAGTAAATATTTTTTTACAAAGTGATCAGAAAAAATTGATATGAAGAATACTCTTGGTTAGGTTTTTGATTTCGAGAAACAGACCAACTGTCCGTGGCATCGTAGCGCCTAAACGGATCAACCGGTTTTGATTTTTTTGATTCTGTTTTAAAGGTAATTTAATGGAGAGTGTTCTGCGCTATGTTTCATGTGCGAATTTATGGTTTCGTAACCTAAAAATTTGTCGGAGGTTTCTTAAATTTTGAAAATTTCACTTGTAACATTCATTTCTTATAGAGCCAGATTTTGTAGCGGGAAAGTCTTGTATGTCAACTTTCTAACTTAAAGTGCTATTCTATCTCCTATCGTCCAGGATCTAAATTGGCTGTTATGATGTTCCCGATCAAACTCTACAATTTTTGTTAAGATCATTTTTTAATAGGTGGCGCCGAGGCATTCCGATGCATAGATTAAAATGACCCATCCTGTATATTCTCTCTGTATATACGTTTAAACAGCCTGCATTTTTCAAATGGGCGAGCTTTTGACTATCTAATAGCAAGTATGCCATTGGCTTTATACCTAATAATACAATAGCATATGTGTATACCGGTAATAGCTGTGTATGTACCAATGACCGATGACCTGTAGGTTTTGTGATTAATGGACATGTTTACAAATGACATTATTTTAATCAACAAGAATATTTAATTTTGTACAATAGTTTATTGTTTACTTGTGAGTCTAGGCACCAATTAGATTATAAACTAGCAGGATAATCAATATGTTTACCACCTCTATATGCATAATTGGGATTTTGAGAATAAAATTGTTTTCATAAAGGATTATATTTAAGCTTTACAACAAAACTGTTTTTATTTTTTATTTTTTCATGATAATTTAAAAGTTACAGGTAATTTTAAAAGAACTTCTCAAAAGAAAACCGATAACGCCCGACAAAAAACATTTTCGTAAAACATCATAATGTTAATTAATAATTGTAAACATTATATACTATTTAACTAACATTATTACGTCACAACGATGTTTTACGAACGTTTTTTTGTGGGGCGTTGTCGTTTTTGTTTTGAAAACTTCTGTAACTTTAAAATGATCATGAAAAAATAGAAAATTAAAACAGTTTTGTTAAAAATTTATATATGATCTTTCCATTTTTGTCAAAAAAAAATTTGGTTCAAAATCCCAATTCTACCTAATTTTCTAACATAGTTTGTATTGAGAATTATTAGATATTTCTGTCTGATTTTGGAAACATAACCACTTTCTTCAATGTAATATCGCGTCAAAATTATCCGTGAGAGGCTATGATCAATTACGAGGAAATAGGTAACATTCTCTTTTTCGTTATCTTATCTTTATTTAAGGTTCAAAATTTATTGAATAATGACCACATTACGGTTCTATGTTATTTCTTCTATGTTTTTGACACAAGATGGCGGAAACATAATGTTGTATCTCGTTGAGTCTCATTCTCCGTTTTCATGGCAAATATTAACAGCTATGATGAACTTTTTCATTTATGATTTACTTATGAAACATAATTTGTTTCGTAGAATTTGTTTTAAAACGTTTTTGAGACTTAACTATTTAAAATTTTTTTATTTTACGTCACCTGAAACGTAGGCTAATTTATTTCCTATATGTAAACATAGAAGTCGCATGAATATTTCATACCAAATGTTTTTTCATAATTTAAATAAATTTATCATGTCATTAATTTTCATTCTCTGAATGATATAAATATTTTCAATAAGACATTAATATAATTATTTTTTTTATAGAATAATAAATTTTCATTTAAATTTAATTACGAAATTAAATTCTCATTTATTTTATTTGTTTTGACAAAGTGTCATAGGAATTTTTCAAAAACAATAAATGATGTAGAACATATTCAGTTGTTTTGAATTTTTAATGTATTTTGTATTTTTAATATAGCAGCTCTATCGATAACGAAAAAATTCTTTGAACTAATTAATTTGTGCATGATTAAAATCTAGAAAAATGGTAAATGAAACATCAATAATAATCTGATCTGGTGATACGCATTAAGTCATCTCGAAAAAAGCCCTTAAGGTTGAGGTGCATTTTAAGAAACAAGTTTTTATATTTAATGTCAGAACATTTTAAATTGAAGACGCTTGCTATCGACTCGTCTTTTTTTTAAAGTTCAAGATAGTTGAAACATAATTGTATGAATAGATCTGGATAATTCAATTTAACTTCAGAAAGAGCGATCGTTGTGGCTTGCTAGAATGTTGCTGTTCTACAAAGCCATAAAACTGCGATCGGAGAGATCGTTTTGGCTAGAGGATCAAGAAAAATAACATTTTGTATTTTGGTTGTTAGAATTAATCCTAAATTTTAATGATCCTAGAAAATCCAATGTTTCGAAGGAGTTTTGTATCATAACATGGTGGATATTCTTTACCGTAATATCCCAAATTATTTTATTAAACAATTTTTGAGAAACACTGATTTCAAGTTAAGTTTTAACGATTATTTCAAGTAGACAACACAACAAACACAAAATAAAAACAGTTTTATAAAATGATCATAATAATGTTTAGCGATGTATAGCATACAATATAATATACTAAGCATAATTTTTTAGTTTTTTTTTTATTATTATTTTGTAAGTTTATTAAAGACACTTGTATAATGTGATATAAACACATTTATATTTGCTATAAATTTAAACACCGGATTTTTATACAAATCTCACAAAAATCTCGCCATTTTCATTTCCTTCTCTTTTAGTTACAAGTGAACTTTGCAAAATTTAAAAAACCCTTGAAAAATGCGATTTATTCCTTATAAGCCGATTTTTGGAAACTTAGCTATAAAATGTTCTCAATCAAATCAGTTCGATCGTTTAGGGGCTACAATGCCACTGAGAAACACATAGATGCGCAGATAAAAACTTTAAACTTATAACACTCACTTAAATCAATATCAAAGTGATGGTCAAGGACATCAGATGAGATGAAAAGGATACTTAGAGAGCTATCATTTTTTGGGACAAATTTTTGGAAATATTTTAATTGAAATTGAAATATTTGAGTTGACTTTGTTCTTTTGAATTATTGTTTTGAATTACGTAATTATTTTACCATTTCACTTTTCGAAATGAATTGAGCCAGGTTTATTTGACAATTCATTACCATAATAACTATTTATATGTTAAAGTTTTATGTCGTGCCTTTTAAAAACTGAATCGATTTTGATGATCATCGATAATTTTGTAGTTTTTCGGGTTCGGAACCCCAACAAAATGTTTCAAACAAAAAATGTTTGCGTATATATAAAGAACAACTTTCTAATTTAAAGCGTTCGTCTAATGTTTGTCAGCTATAAATTAGAGTGAAGTTTTAATTGAACCTGAAAACTTAGACCGAATTCGATGCCGGTATAAGATATATGCCTTTGAAATTAATATTTTTCGTTTGAAGCATTTTCCTCGATTAAATTTATTTATCGAGTTTCAAGCATAATATGTCAACTTAAAAAAGACATCCTGTGTATATCAAAGTTAAGCATACACGTCATGTCGTATGAGCAAAAATGTATTAGAAATAAATGATTAGACTCCTCTTCAATGTAGGAAATTATTAAAAGCTGAGATTCAACTCTTGTTTTTGAAGTTATTTAGAAAAATGATAACACTTTCTTTAAAAAATCTGGTCTTTACTTCCAACATCTTCTTATATGAGATGATTATTGTATATAAACTATACAGTTGAGTACATACTTGATGGCATGCTTCTATGCATCCTCTTCATTATACCCGTTACGTCATATTTATTATTATGATTATTATCATTATTATATGGTACATGCTGCCATGGGTATATAATGGTTCTACATGGTATGGTATATGGTATATATAGCAGAATCAGTCACATTTAAAATGTTTATATTAAAATATTTAGTTTTACGGATCCGTTAACAAAAATTCATAACCCTTAAAATATAAAACTGACAAATAAGTTTTTTTTTTTTTTTTTTGTTTATTTGATCTTTAATATTATAGTGATAGATTTAGAATCTAAGCAAAACCGCGGTGAACTTACTTCCAGAGGTAATCCTAACCTTAGGATTACCCCTAGGCCTTAATACCTAAGGCCAAAGTACAGTTTAGCAATTTCTTCTATTAATGAAATAATTAATTTGAAAAATTCTTTTCAAGATTGCGTCTAACAACTTTTTCTTAATGAAAATTTTTCGTAGCGGAAGGTTTCTCTCTCAAGAGTCCTCGAAATATATGTGTCTCAGTGTTTCAAATATATTTAATTTTTTCATACGAAATAAAACCGTACTCTATCCAAATATTTGACTTGAAAAGTAAAGAAAAGGCCCTGCGTGTAGGTTTCTATGGAAAAAATTTTATTTTTTATTTTTTATGGAATCTAACACTATCTTATAAATTCATGCTTGACAAACATTTATAATGGGTTTACGTAAAAAACAGCGCCATTAAATTTACATGGTAAAATCGAGAATTACTCACCCATCAAAAATATATACAAATTTACACGTTTTTTCATGTACACAGAAATTTTAAATTTATGTATGTTACATAACAAGTTTTACAATACGTTCCTCGGTGTTTATAGATTTTCAATGTTCAAAGTTATACTATGATCATTCCAATGTTTTTTTTATCCAAATGTCTATATTCAAAATATGTCTAAAGAATAATGACGTAATTTTTTACATTTTTATCTGAGACAAGAGTTAACTCAACATTTTTTAGCTGTTAATACTCTGAACTCTCAAAGTGGCTTTTCGAAATCCAAAACTCTCCTTTTTAGGTCCTTTTGGTCACATACTGTTTCAAATTACTAATTAACTGCGGAATATCACAACTGCAGCTGATTTTATTGATCCTAACACAAAACGTCTTAAGCCATTGATTAAAATGGATAAGGAAAGACAATACGAAATTTTTTATTATCTATTTAACTCTTTAGATAGATAAAAAAAATTTTTTACTTGATCCTTAAAGTTCTAAATAAAAACAAAAAGCTATAAGAATTATTATTACGAATAATTAGCCCAGCTCGATTTACTGGGCTTAAAAGTGAAAACTCCCGCATTATAGCTTCCACCTCTCTTGATCTCGCTTATCTCCCTTCAATAACACTCAAAGAGATTGTTTTACACAGCTAAAATGAATGCAAAGTGTTCATGAATTATTTTACATTTACTATTTTAAATTTTTACAGAAATCTGTAATTTATGGTTGAAAATGATGAACATAGGCGGAGCAGTAAAGTGACAGAGTAAAATTAAATTTTTTTAAAAATATATCTTTATAAATTATAGCTCATGTGTTATTTAGATGTATGAGCTATTCTGTTGTACAGTTTCATTCAAATGCATTCGCTAGTTTTTGCCTGAAAGCGTTACAAACAAGCAAACAAACAAATAAAAAAACAAACAAACATCTTTACTTTCACATTTATAATATATAGAGATATGTATTGCATAACTCTTCAAATGTAATAATTTCATTGTAATATTGTGAAAAGAAGAACAGTCTGATCAAATTATCTTAATCATTCTGTTGAATACAAGTGCAACTCATAAAGGTGAACACACAATGAGGGAACCATAATATAAGAATGAAAATACAGGTGTAGTAGTATATAAGCAATCAGGTAAATGACTTCTCTCTACCTTTTCTACTATACAAGGTATATGGCGTAATATATGTACCTATCTTAAAGTAATGATCGAAGAACGAAAACATCGTTTTAACGAAGGAAATTAGGATTAAAATTGATCAGAATTTTGTACAACTTTTCACCAGTGATTATTGATGTTTCGTGTAGCTTTTCGTCACATATTTTGTACATTGGAGGTAGAATTCTTGAAAAACATTATTCATTTGAAAAAATTATAAAAAATTTAAAAAAAGAAACATGCGATAGTTGGTGGTCTTCAAGTGACAGACCTTTTGAAAAAAAAGATAGAATCAACAAAAATTGCGTGTAATTTCATTTCGTCTAGCTTTGAAAAATTCTAGGAATTTATTTATTTACTTATTTCAGACATCGAAATTACTTTTTTTATACGTTAAGTTTTTATTTATATAACAATATCCAATTTCCAGAGTTTAATTCGGATTCTTCCGAAGTATGTTTTATCTAAGCTACCTTTAAGTATCATATTAAGATATCCAAATATATCCCGCAGCTAGCCTTGATCATAAACGAACTAGATGAGGTCTCATAACAAATTTCGTAAATCTTTCGAGATTTAAATACCTCAGACATGTTTGTCTTGGATAAAACAAGATACTTTAAAAAAAATAAAACATATGATCACGTATAGGTAATATAAGGTAGAACATACTTACTTTAAACTTGCCCTTATTGTGGTAACCCAAAATCATTTTGATCTAAGTTGATTTTGTAGCTAATCGTCTGGAAAATAGTTTTTGAAGTCAATGTTTAGGAACCACATAAATATTATCTGATTACTAACTAAATACGAAGGAAAAACACAATGAAATACTTGATTCTGTATAATGACTAGATACTCGAACTTGTATTTCCTAACTAAAAATACTCTTTTACGAAGTTAAGTCTAAAATTCCAGCTAAACACATCGAAGTTGATTCATACACATCCATTACGGAACTATAATTTGAGCGTAATATCGGCTATATTTTTACTTATTTTTGTACTATGTATATATAAACTATATTAAGTTATACTTAATTTAGCCTCAAGTTTGAAACGCCAAAATTAGGGTAGAACATGATAGTATTACACAGTATGTATTATATGGGAATGTCAGTTTTGTGTGTATGACACCACCTGTTTAATATACACGACATCACTTACATGACGTAAAAAAACAAACGATTGCGTAATCCACTCTGTCTATACATGGTATATCAACAATTAACTCAGTCAATTGTTTATTTCACTTGTTTCTAGTTATTTTATTATTTCTCAAAGTGTAATTCTTAAAATTATATTGATCTTCACTAAATATGAGCAGAAAGACGCGCTTGAATGTGAGCAAAAGCGAATGTATGTAAATCGACTTCTATACGGGAAGCAAACTTCAAGCCATTTCATAATTAGCCCAATTTCAGCAGTCTTTCTCAAAACATATAATATATAAAGTTACATTTTATGAGAGTATACGAAACTAGAAAAGAATATTACTATAGTAAGAGTAGTGGTGTAACGAACACTATGATGAGGATGTTTGTGTATTTGTGGGCCTCTTATCCTTTTTTTCTTGCACGAATTCATTTTATTATCTCATATGTGAATTTTGTTCTTTATTATTATTATTATTTTTGTGTATTTTACAGTTGGTAAATACATATCTAACTCTGATTCTGTGTGTTATCCATTGTATAGATAATCTTTTATATCGATACCGTTCCAAAGTTCTCTTTACATAAATGGACGTTGTTGAAATCCACGTTCGTGTGCCCGTAGTCTAAATTATAAAGAAAATTGATGCTTGTTTACAGTTAACTTTGGTTTTTTGCTTTTTTTGGGACACATAGAGATAAAGTGGTTACACACAAAACTGAAGCTTTAATACTCCGTAGCCCGAAAATGGCTTTGGACACGATTCAATTATTTAATTTATGTTCTTAAATTTGTGCACCATTTATGTTAGTGCAAAATTAAAAATACTTGATAATTCTCATAAGAATCAGCTTTATTTTATTTAACTTGCATTAAATTTATGTCGGTTCGATAAAGGGCCGATTTATCTTGCCCTAAAATAAATTCAAATCCTAACGCAATTTATCAAATTTGTTTCAATTTTACATCTTTTATCGATAGTATAAACGACGTCTCGATCTACAATCAAAATCCACGGTAAAAAATAACGTTATTTTTCGAAATAGACTGCTTAAGTACAAATGGGCAAAAAAAAAACTTTCTAAAAACACCAAGTTTTCAAAAAATACCCGAAAATCTGAGTGTTAGAAAAATTCATAAAAAATTTTAAAAAGATTTGTAAAAGTAAATCCAAGTATCAGTAACCATTTTTATTCAAAACTGTTTTGCTATTATAAAAAGACTATTTTATGCTACACGTGTCATCAGATTGGAATACCCAGAATACAAAGTATCAATGAAATAATGTATGATTACACTCGTAATACATTCTATTTTATTTTTTAGGACAAAGATTATATTAAATATTATTCTCATGAAATGAAACAGTCAGCAACTTATATTGTGTGAGGCAGAAATCAATACGATTTTGAAAACAGTGTAAAATAAAATTTCATCACATCTTCTAAACATCTCTTTCCCATCTTAAACCAAATTCAAAGCATTCAAGAAAATTGCGCCTTGAACAAAACGAATAATTTAATTTTTTAAGTAAATTATATTGTTGATGCTGTTACTTGTACTAGAAATCAGTAGGCCTTGTTTTCCTTTCGCCAATCACGTATTACCAATTATTCATTCCATCAAAAATAATATTCTAGCATTTTGAAGCATTCCAATGAAAATTGTTGCACATAAAGAGCGAATCCGACTAGAAGTACAACTTTATTTACTAAATTAACTGAATTTATTAAAAAGCACAATACATTTTGCTTAAAAACATAATAAATTTTCTTTAGTACGTTATCTTCTTAAATTGCTTTTTTATGTAATTCAAGACGATAAAAGGATAGTTTGTTAAATTATTTTTGCTGCTCTTTCAAAATCGCTCACGTCTGCTTCATTCTGCATATCTGTATGTGCCTACTATGTATATGTATATGAATTTCTGTTATTTGTAAATATTTGCTTTTCAAATTAATTTTCCCTTTTGCTTTGCCATACATTTTTTTTCCTGTTTTTCTGTTCATTATGAAATAATTTTTCTTTTCATTAGTAATTTGAGCTTTTTCATGAACAAAATGTTGTAATTAATAAATACAAAAATTCTTGGATATATGTTGTTGCAAACATTATAAAATTTCAGAGAAATATATGCCAGCCAGTATATTCATGTATTCAAGGTTCTAGTAGTCAAGCATTTGTCAACTTAGAATTGACACATTCGAGTCCCGGTAGCAGGAGATTTTAAATTATTTGACTTTATCCTGGATATAATTTATTTTACTGTCCTTTCATTGATAAAAACGAATTAATTCACTGTGTTAATAAAGATTTCTTTCAGATTTATACCACTTATTCTTACTCCTTCTTGCTTAACAGGGGATTGAAAAACTAGATATAATTTCAATAGAGACATCGAAATTTATATGAATGAAAACGAAGTTGAAGCGTTGTCGCTATTGTTTTTAACTTCCCAGAAGAAGTTATTGTAACGGGGCCTATTTTGAAAATCTCCAGTTTAACATATTTCCGCGGTTTCAAGGCCGCAACATCCGAATCAAACCTTTTCAATGTGATGCCTGCGTGTGCGTATGTTTGTTCAAATTCTTGCCCCTCGATTATCTCGCGAACCAGTTATTCCATTAACACGTGACTGGGCTTATTCGACGCGTAATCGTGTATTTAAAAAGTTTTCAGCCGAATCAGTTGGGCCTTTTTTTAACGGTAATAAAAAAAATGAATAAACAGAATCTGAAAAGTGGATAAAACATATCATTTATCTATGGAGATAATAATCGTTCCAGCATAAGCTGTAGTACATGTTCGAATAATAATCAATGAAGGATCACGAAACCTTTATTTTTATGTTTCCCCCCTCTGGGAAGTAAGTCGTGTTGACTTCAAGGGGCGCACTCACACGACTTCAGTACCACACCGACTATGTGCTGCCAATTTATTTATTTTTATTATTATTGTTGTTTTATATAATATATATAGAACAATCAATTTTCTTTTGATTTTTATTGAACAAAATTCGTTTGCTTCAACATTACCGAAACCATAATTGGTATTCTTTACTATAAACAAAAAATTAATAAGAATAATGAATATTTCTTTTATATTTACATAAATAAATGAATAAAAAGTTTTCAATATTATAAAGTTTCAATTAATAATCTATATTATATATCAATATTAAATGTTGAATTAATAATAATTGAACTTAACAAAATTAGTAATGTATAATGTATATAAACAGGATGTCACACCAAAAAGCTAAGGGGAGGTTGGATTTATGGATGGATGTGCTCCACAATTTGTCATTAAACAGAGTTTTATGGCAATCTTACAATTATTGAATTACTGATCTATGGTAGGACAAAATTGATTGTAAAATTTCTATTTTTCAATTACATCCAAAACAAAAGGAGGCTTTGTGTTAAGCAGCTAGATATGGATCCTTTCATTTGTATCGGTAGCGCGAATGATATAAGTTGAACAATAAAGCTGTGAATTAAAAAAAAAAAGCTAAATATATCGTGTATCTTAAGCAGACCATTCAGTTTGTCATAAAGTTAAGTATTTAAGAAAATTTCAAGATAATATACCTATTTAATATCAAACTGAAGCTACTTTTGGGCTTCTTGAAAGAAAGAATTTTAGGAAAATATGGAGTACGTGGTAGGTCGTAGCATATTTCTTTCACTTACAGGAAAGATGTCTCAACAAATAAGCTTAAAATTAAAAAATTAAATTTAGACTAAACAAAAGATAAAAATAAAATAAATATTAGAAACTAGAACTCCACCACACAAAAGATGAAAATACGCAAAAAATACAAATACTTATATTTCAAAATTTAGTATGAAGTTTTCTTCTATACAAAGTTTTTGGATTTTCCTCTGTTTGCTTCCTCTGTTATTTCGGTTAATTTTTTGCTTGATCAGGTTTTAGTTCTTAACTTGTATTCGCCTTTCCCCCCTCTTGAAGCTTCATGCGTACAATATTCCCCTACCAAAAACGTTTGCCACTTTGTACTTGTACATATACAAAATATTTTATTCTTCAAATTGATATTATTGTTTGAATATGACAAATCACAAAAGTTTCAATTAGTTATATATTGATCTTTATTCAATATTATTAAAAGTTGTAATATATATTTCTTATAAAACAAACTTTTTAATTATTAAACATTTCTTTTTAGGAATTAGAACGATTGTTCGATATATATTTACATACCGAGAGTTTCTTGCCATTTTTCAAAAATCCTTCACCTCTCTTTTTCATGTACAAAATAAAAGAAGCACCTCATGCAATCGCAATAAAATTATATTTAGATTTTTTAAAGATCCTTGCAAATATTATTGTATAGCAGTTATAGAGGTTGCTTTTTCAAAATTGGTTATTTTAAAATAAACTTTCAAATACTTTTAGAAATATAAATTAAAAATTGCCAGACACTTTTTCCGTGCCTTTTGAGAAGTTTTGGAAATCTTAAAATGCTAGCGAACATCGAAATTACATTTATATCTTGAAATGACAAAGTGCATTGAAATAATCTCATCCGTTTAAAAGGATCGATGAAAATACTATTCTTACCAATGAGTGTTTCCTATTTTTGTTAACTCTTGTAATAAAACAAAATTCAAAAACAATATTTCTACCTTCAATACTTCACGTGCTTTTTGTTTACATTTTTTTTAAAATTGCATTTTATTTAAATTAGGACGGAATTTTCGTGTATTGTAATTGTTGATTGTAAAATGTTTTGTATTATTAATAAAAAACTCAATAAATACAATTGTTCAGTGTTAACAGTATTTGCTAACGAACTTTATAAAATACGAAAACATATTTTAAACAGAACTGTTGTGTAGGTATTGTAGGTTTTTACTTTTCACAGTTTCATGTTGACAATCAAATTAAAAATTTATATTTGGTTGGTAAACTTTTTCTATACAGGATGGTTCTAAGTCGAAGGGATCACATTTTTTCGAATAAATGTCATCTGGTCTGATATTATAGAATCCTAGAATGTACAAAAGAAATAAGTCATTGAAATTTTGGTCCTTCGAGCCGTTAAATGCATGGTTATAAAATATAATATCAAACATTAGTTAAAATTTACTCTTTCTAACAACTAACCATGCTATGCTTGAATAAAATGATCAAATATTATTGCAAACTTAATTGAGAAGCAAGAACCAAATAACCTGGGTTTGATACTTAAACAGAGGTTACCATTTGGTATAGAGGGTTCTTCAAATAATAACAGTAAGACTTTATCAAGATTACCGATAAAATAATGACAATTTCTGAATACTGCCGACTTAAATGATCCTTTCGTAGGTGCAGCGTGTAGCAAATTACCTACTCATAAAAATTGGAAATATGGCTCAGAATATTCCACAAAGCTTTCAAAGCAGGACTTTTGGCAATATTAAAAAAATTTCCTGTTTCTTCAAAAATTCATATATTTAGAAAATAATACATTCCAACTATGAATGTATTGAGCTTTGAAAAATTGTCGTTATTTTGATGTTATCCACCATCTGATGAAGATTGCCGGAACCGAAAAATTATAAGTTTTTCGAATTCAATTGTTTTTTTAATCGAAATGTTTTGAAGGGATGACACAACGCGGAAACACTCAGAATCATTGATGCATCCCTTACAAAATTTTGATTTTATAATCACTTGTATATGAAATATCCAGGTACAAAATAATTCAACATGTTAAAATGTACCTGAATAGTTAATTAGATAATCTCGACGATAGTGTAGGTCGTCACTATACACATTTTTTTTCTTTTTTTTGTTATTTTATTTAGTAAATAAAAACGTTTTTGTTGATGGAATTTGGTGCGATGAAAACTGATAGGTTTCACTACGTTCGTTGTATGTCCTCGTGTATTTCACTAGGTATTGATGATAGATTGTGTCGCAATGTGTTTTAATTCAACACAATATGTCGGACACACAAATATACAATAAATAATTCGGTTTTAAGCTCAACAAATATAGAGTAGCTATTCTAAAGAGGTTTATAAACGTTCAATATGTTTACTGTTACTTAATTTTTGCTATTAACTACAATTTTTTTAACGTACTCAATACGTTAAAAGAGAGTTTGAATTCGTAAATGAGTCACATAGTTCTTCGGATCGTAGGATCCACCTTGTAAACCGTAAGAAATATTTGTAATAAAAAATTAATAACTTGTTTGAAACATTTTTTCGTAAATATCATTTTTTTCCTGTGAGGAAGCATATATTAAAACAAGACTTTGGTATATTTTCTCCTAAACTATAAAAGATAGAGGTTAGAAAATTTATAGGTAGCTTCCACTATTGAGCCTTAAATGTGTTTTAAACTTTTCAAAATTAAAAATCATACAAGCAACTACGTTCAAAATTTTCTACACAGGGTATTTCAACAATTAAGTCAGTTAATTACGTATTTTCACATCGTTTTACATATATTTTTGTATATTGTAGAATTTTATTTATGTTTATTGTAGAAAAATAGATTTAGCATGACACAAATCGTCTTAGAGCTGCTTAAAATCATTCACATGATTTTCATTATTAATTCTAGTAAAATGTTTTTTTCCCGAATTTTATTTTTATCTAGGTTCTTAATTAAAAAAACTAACAAAATTGTTTATTTTTTTACGAAAGTCTGATGATCATCTGGAATTTTAAAGTAGGACGTGATATCCAAGATATAAAATTCAAGAAAATACTGTAAAAACAAAAATCGTAGGTGAGCATGTTTATTTTTAGAAATCCTTCAGGAATAAATTTATATTCATCATGATAGGATGGATTTTGATGTTTAAAACAAGGCAATTGTGTTTCAATTTATTTTTATCCTATTAAATTCTCTCGCATTTATGAATTTGTCCTCCAGACTGGATTTGTCGATAGAGTTATTTATAATTTTATTGAAGGGCAAGAAAGCTTTCTGAGCGATGAGCATGCTGGAAATTCGAATTTAGCGGGTCAAAATACGTCGAAATACTCTCCTTGTTCAGTAAGACCTGTAAATGCATATAAAACCTACTCAGCGCCTATACTATAAACAAAGAAGCAATATGGCGGTGACTGGGTACCCTGCGAGAGAGTGAGAGAATGTCCCTATCCTACCCTTATCTGCATAAGAGCATACCTTGTCTAGTTCTACCATGATGATATGAGATAAGTGTTGTATTTGAGAGTTGAATTTGGGTTGTAATTGATGAGAGTGGTATATGGGTTCAGATCAGAGTCCAGAATCAGTTTTCTGGCTGGCGACCTACCACCAATTTAAATATATCTAATTTTTATTTTATCAATCAAAATTCGTATTTGTAAACATTCGACTTTTATAAAATGCATTCTTTTGTAAAACAAAATTAGAATAATAATAAGTTTTATTTGAAAATAAATTTTTATGCATCAAAAAGAAAAAAAAATTTGAATAACTCAGTGAACAAAGTAGTATATATGTAAGAAATGTTTTATGAAATTGAAATATGTAAAATTATATTACATTATGTAAAAGAAATAATAAAACACACACACTCACTCTGAGGCTCTGAAAACTAAAGTCTGAAGCTATGTTAGATGGATGTACGTGTGTTTTCTTCAATAATATAATTGAAATCATGTTCATGTACGTTAATAATTTTGCATATGAATTAATGGTAATGATCCACTAGAAAGCTGTGGGTATTAGCTCTTTCAGAAAAAATGGAACATTTCTAAAATTTGCCATCTTTTTTTCATTGTGGGTGTTTCCTTCTTAAAAAAGGACGGTTGTTTAAAGGTAAACAACCAGAGGTAAACAAAAATTGGAAATCAATTTAATATCATTTCAGTTACTTTGAAAAATTTGTAAATCATAAAACAATGCCCTTGAAGTTCTCGGTCATGACTGTTTCGGAAATTCTATTAACTTTACACTTTACGTTACGATCATTTAAATTGGTAATTCCATAAAGTTTAGAGAGGGTTTCTGGAAACTTTCTATTTTCTGATCTTTTTTAAACTATGCCACGAATATTGACGTGATGACTTTCTTTGGTAGTTTTTGCTATGGTTCTAGTAAACTACATTTGTGTAACAAAAGAAAAAAATCGTTGAAACTGATAAAATATAATAATTATGCAGACTTCATCGGACTAATATTGAATACGAATTGCAATAACTGGGCATGATACAAAACAAAATTCACCAATAAACATTAGGCGATAAAGAGTATACTATAAAGAAGTTTTTGACTAACGATCTAACATTTCAAAGTTCTCATCCAAGCCTTCCTCTACAAATGATACTAGAAGGATCATACTGTTATGAGTTTTTGTCTAGATGAATCTACTGTGGAGTTCCAGGAAGATCGACTTTTTTATTGACATATTGAATGAAGAAGATCGACATATTGAATGAAGAAGACTTATTTTGATCTGAGCCTCGGGTTTCTGAGAAATATGTTATTAATATACAAATGTGAGGTGCACCGCTACTTTAAGATCGCTACTTACAGCTCACAAAACCAAGTGCTGAGCGAGCCTCTCTCAGGAAGTCTGAGCTTTAGGTAAAAATCTACCTCTTAATTCAAACACTATAAGGATGAAGTCATACAAATATGATTTTAAAAGGATTTCAGGTTCACTACCCTTACTAAAAAAGGTTAAAAAAAAAAATATTTATTACAAATGAAAACAATTTCGGATTTAGACGACAAGCAAATATCAAGAGATCGAACTGTATAGAAATCTATACCTGGCTAAGGATTCAATCAATTGTCTTTTTAACAGATTCAAGAGGTAAAGCTTCCATGGCATGCAAAGATTTTGATCCTTGATCTTATACTTAAATGAGACTGCAGATTGAATTAACAATGAAACGGTTTAATTTATTATTAAACCGAATGTATTTATAGATAGTTCTACTTTCTAGAATTCTTATATGCATACTTGTGTGTCTATATCCGTATGTATGTATAAGCTTATGTTGAAGATATGTTGTTCCTCTAGTAACAACTATTATGTAAGTAGTCAAACTTCCCGAACAAATTACAAACTGGTTTTCTTCGTGATATACACTTGAAGAAGATCATTTCTTGTTCGAGTTTGATACGCGAATATAGAAGTAAAAGGCAGCAACCATACTGTAGACATGATATGATTCTTTAAAGATTTGTTCACACTTAATAGCACATTTTTAGCAATATTCTATATGAGAGAAGCAGTTTGTTTGAAAACTTAAGAATTTTATTGGCGTATTCGAAATTTTATGTGAACGCTTCTTTTATGATCAATATACTGGCAAATAAAATTTGAACAAAGTTAATGTCAAATTGCATAATTGTAGCCGCATTCCGTTCAGTTTGGTTCTTTATCAGTCTATAATCCAGTATAATCTTTCTTCTTTCAACAGGTCGAAAGAAACAGGTTGAAACAGGTGAATTCAAATATAAAAAAAAAAAATTCAACTTTCTTTGAGGAACGCCTAACACTGCAAATTTATTTCCTAAAAATTCTTATTCCCTTATTTTTTGCTTTTTATTTCTAATCAATATTCTTAAGCTCTTTATAGCTGTCTCATAAGAACTCAAAATATGGATAAGTTAAACGAAAAATCAACGCTGATATTCTCAAAAACAAAATTCTGTGTAAGTGGTTTTGGTAAGTTTAAATTGCCGCAGGTCATAGCTTTAGACCCTAACATATTTCACTAACTGGATAGTACCGTTAGTATAGGTTGATCTTTTTCAGATAGTTTTGACTGTTTGTAAAACATACAGGAACTTCTTTCCGCACATTTCGGCTATTCTAGCAAACCTTTGATGGAAATGCAATCTGCCTTTGTGATTTTTACCAATTCTAGTAGCACTGGAGAGGGATATAAACAAGCCTAAAACGAGTGTTTTTTTAACGGACAAATTTTATACAAAAATATTCAACAAATTATCCAATTAATATCAAATAAAGTATTTATTACTATTAATCTAATCCTTTCCTAACCACGATCTTTCCAACTCCAAAGTTTAAATATGCCTTTAAATTATATGGTGCTTTAGTTCATCAATAAATGTAGGTTGTTTTAAATGAATGAGGTACATTACATAAGTAAGTCATGTGAACTATTCATAGAAACATAGATGGAAGGAACACCATTAAAATAGCTCACACCATACAGAATTCCCACATTACACCATCTCATACCATACCATACAATATATCTAACATATATGGAGCACATATAACTCATGAATCGAGAATGAGACTTACCAGAAGAAGAAGAGTCGAGAATCATAATAGAAACGAAACGAACGTGTACATAGATGTATTCAAAAATTGATGGTTTGATTATATCTTATTTTTACGGTTTTGAGTAAATTAAATCGTGAAATTGGAAATTTTGTTGTATGAATAGCGGCATGAATTTTTCTTCACATTTATGGTGAAATTTAATTTCTGGTTTTATAAATTAAATGTTTATATTTGACTCTGTTCCACTGGAGGGACAACCTTCAGTATTTATTATGCAATCAATACCCACCCCTACTTTGTACTCTCTAAGTTAATCGATCACATTTTACCGATTTTATGGATGGTAGTTAAAAACCTCATAATGGTACTTTCCTGTTGTAAACTTGGTCAGTACGCCCGCCTTTATTTCCACTTTCATATCAATATAGTTGACAATTTCACATTCACCATCTTATGATCTAAAAACAACTTTTTTCAAAAACCCACCACTATCCCTAACCTCTCTTTTGTTGCAATATAGTAATTGACAAGCGATTAGTTCGAGAAATTTTCACTTGGAGGATACTGATACCATTCCGGAGTTTATACGACATTCAAATGTTAGGCCACTCTGTAGAGTCCCAGCTAGATCTACTTAAGCATCGAGATATGCAAATGTCTCCTTCCTGGTCCTGAGTTACTGATTTATTTTTCCGGTCTTCTCGTAGTTCGAAGATATGTTTCAAGAAAGGTCGATGAATGATAAAATTTTTGCAAAATCAAAAACAACATTAACAAATTTATTTTTGTCAAAGTATAAATTATGAGATTTGAAATAACTTTATGATTAATTTTCCAATATTTTCTTCACTTCTAATTCTTGAAAAACTCTATGTACATATTTAGACCAAAATGTTGAAGTATTTTCTATTCTCTAGTTTTAAAGAGAGTAAATCAGTTGGTTGTTCAGTGAATAAAGTAAAGTTCACGAATCAAATTGGCGTTCAAAATAGTTTTGTTTGATGTAAGATTTCATGTTAAGACACCAATCTGTTCGGCATTATATAGAGGTACGTACTATATACTTACTATTACTAGAATGTGTTTAGTTCCTCATCAACTGACAAATAAATATCCGTACTAATATTATAAGTGCGAAAATAATTCCTTCTGTCTGTCTGTCTGCTTGGATTTCAGTGTCAAATATACCCGAAAAAACTAAAAAATTGGCAATGATCTCCAAACTCTGTAATTTTAAAAGAACAATAATTCAAAAGAACAAAGTCAACTCAAATATTTCAATTTTAAATAAAATATTTCCAAAAATTGGTGCCAAAAAATTATAGCTCTCTAAGTATCCTTTTCATCTCATCTGATGTTCTTGACCATCACTTTGATATTGATTTAAGAAGGAGTGTTATAAGTTTAAAGTGTTTATCTGTGCATCTATGTGTTTCTCAGTGGCATCGTAGCCCCTAAACGGTCGAACCGACTTGATTGGGAACATTTTAAAGCTTTGTTTCCAAAAATCGGTTTACAAGAATTAAATCGAATTTGTCGGGGTTTTTTTAAATTTTTTAAATTTCACTTGATTTTAATTGATGAAAGTTGTATCAACTAGGAAGCAGGCGGATAATTGCTAGTATAATAATGTATAGAGAGTATACGGATACGTCAGGATAAGATAGTGGAACATCTTATCATCTTTATCTTTCTACTGAAGTTCTTCTTAATATTCAATTAAATGTTGACCTCAATAATTATATTTTATTGATTTGTGAAAGAGAATATATGAGCAAATGTGAGTGTGTGTGCAGATGTATTTCATTGTTGACCAACCTTATTATTGTTAATGTTAACCCTTATGTCAGCTGGATTGAATTGTTTCATACCAAGAATTTCAATAATTCTGTTTGATTCAAATTACTTAATCATAACGATACGTTCCAGGAACATAATTACTTGCTTTTGTCCTACCTTCAGTACGTCATTGCTAGTAAATAAGAAGATAGAATACATTATAGCAGCGGGATATGACTAACGTTCATTTTCCTTAATTTAGGAAATTTTCCTCTTGTAAGGGCACGATTACTGAAATCATTATTTCATAAATATTTTCATCGAATTTACTTGGTTGACGTCGATCCTGTCATTAAAGGCAAAGTTTGTCCATTAGTTAGCATGCTCAAAATAAATCATTGTAAAACTTTTAATATAATTTAAAATATTTTTAACTTCCCAGAGGAACTTTATATAATGGGATCGATTTTGAAAATTTTCAGTTTTACATAATTCCGAGGTTTCAAGCCCTTAATATCCGAATTAAACCTTTTCAATGTGATGTCTGTGTGTACGTATGTGCGTATGTTCGTTCGAATTCTTTCGCCTCGATTATCTCGCGAACCAATCATGGCATGTACACATGACTGGGCTTATTCGACGCATCATAATCAAGTATTTAAGAACTAAAGCAGTTTCGGTTGAGCCGTTTTTAAATGGTAATAAAAAAACTGGAAAAAACTCGATAAACAGAATTTTAAAAGTGGATGAAATTCATTATTTATCTATGGAGATAACGATCGTTCCAGTATAAGCGGTAAAACATGATCTATAAATGTTAAAAAGACCTTTTTCAAACTTTTTATGACACTGGGTAGTATTTTGTTTGGGCCTCGAAGATCCCACCATACTCAATTTATTATGAAATTTATTTCTTGGTTGTA
This sequence comes from Chrysoperla carnea, assembly GCF_905475395.1. Classification (NCBI taxonomy): domain Eukaryota; kingdom Metazoa; phylum Arthropoda; class Insecta; order Neuroptera; family Chrysopidae; genus Chrysoperla; species Chrysoperla carnea. The sequence goes on along the minus strand of NC_058337.1, from coordinate 110,405,997 downwards.
AGGCATTGTGTAGGCATCCAAAATGGTCCCTAGAAATGGTGACACAAAATAAGTTGATCTAGCTATAGGCATACTTATACCAAATACTTCTATCTGGTACTCAACAGACAGAATACTCATATAACATAATCATAATCACACAAGAGGGTATTTGACTGGTTTCCTGAAACCATGTCAGATTATTACACGATAATTACAGAGCTCATAAAAGGAGATTTGCACAGATTATGAAATTTTAAATAAATTTTGCCGTATTTGATTATTCATTTAAATCAATTATCCCCTTGTCAGATTACGGCAAATTGATTTTAAAATGCATAATATGTCTGAATGAGATTTGTTGTAAAAGATAAAAACCCGAATCGAAATTATGTTAATACTTTGATTAGAATGTTTGATACTTGAGGGATTACACACTTTTCTCTGCTACATTTCTTTTGTCAATGGAATGAAGAAATTTTCAGATAAGTTCTTCGCAATCACAATAATCAAGGAATTAACAAACGAATTTATAAGGTTAAAGGTATCGTTAAAACATTTTGTATTTACTTAAGTAGATGATAGTTCTTAACAGGTTACAAGATGGTTACATCTCCTATACCCTACGTATATATTCACCTTAGTATCCACACCAACCACATTTTATACAAAATAATAATGTATACGTTCCCGTTAGCTTATCCATGGAGGAGTCGAGGTAGAGCATAGACTCTCTTGTACTTCATTGTTGTCTGGCTTGTTGAAAATAGAAGTTTATAAACTTTATTCAAGATAAGATGAAAATTATAATGAATCCACCAACAAGGAAATAAGTATCTTACAAAACCTCACTAAGTAATTCAACCAATGTGCAATATACAACAATAATAACAGGATGCCTTAAAACTAGCAGTGATGGAATTAATAATAACAATAATAATAATAATATGTCCTTATTCATAAGATAGTTTACACAAAAAACTATATAAATTGAGTCAAATAAGAAAAAACAAAATTCTGGGTCACAATTAAAAAAAATTTATCGACAGAATACAAACATTTATCAACTGAATACGATTTTGTTCTTTTAAAAATATTAAGCCACTTAGATTTTTAATATTATTTGGAACTTTATTATAAAGTTTTATGACCATATTTATTGAGCCATTTTTATTTTGGTTTTTGATGTTTTGATTTCTTTGAACTTATGTTTGTGTCTTGTTTCGTAATTGTGATTCTGTTGCTGCTCATGGAGTATATGAATATTATTTTTCACAAATTTTATGCTTTCCTATACATATAAACTGTGTAAAGTTCAAATATTAAATTTTTTAAATATAGGTCTGCAAGAAACACAACTGTTTACTCTTGCAATCGAACGTATGGCCTTTTTTTGTATTTTGAAAAGCGTTTGACAATTTGTGGAGTTACCCCACACTAGGATGCCATATCTTAAAAATGGCTCAATGGAACCATGGTATATATTTATCAAATATTGATAAATATATACCATGGATTAGATATAATGGCATATTTACATGACATTTAAAATCAAGATTCTAATCTAGAAAAATTCCCAGCAATTTGACTGTGTCATCCAATTCAATTCTTCCAAATTCATTTAAATTTAAGCATATCTCTCACCGATATTGTTTATTTTGATTGCTTGCGTCTTTGTGAAATTAAGTGACAGACCATTAGGTTGCATCATCGGCGAAAAGATACACGTTATTGTCTTTAAACCCATACAATAAGGGCAAATCGTTAATATAAATTTAAAAAAGTAGAGGCCGCAACACGAACCTTAAGGTACTCCCCGTAAAACCGTTTTAAATTCGGATAAAATTACGTTTTTATTTAAATTTTCTTTTTGAGAAGTCCATTTTACGGTTTGTTTTCTGCTCGTAAGGTACGACTTTATTAGATTAACGACTACCCTCCTTATGCCATATTTGGAAAGAAGTAGATCGGTATTGACACAATCAAATGCTTTTGTTAAATCTAGAAAAAATCCGATTCTTATTTGATCATTGTTCCAAGATTCATAAATATTACGCAACATACTGTATGGTTTACTTATTGGGATGAATTGGGGGAAAATATATTCTCAAGACTACTGAACCAAGTTTGACAGCGGTTATAAAGTTTTATACTGTGCCGATTAATCCATCTTCTTCGAAAGATAAGATTAATTCACCTCAAAGGTAGATTAGGAATTAACAGTTTCCACAAACTTTTTGCATCTATTGATCCTAATTTAATTTTGACCCCATTCCACAACATTGTTGGGCTTAAAAAAGGCGTTTAATTTCCGAGAAATCGATGCCGAAGTGCCCTATTTTAAGAGGAGATAATGAACGTGAGATAGATTCGAACTTTTGTTTTATTGATCCATATCTCACACCAACGCCACCCGATATAGGAAAATGTTCCATTTTAATTTCAAAACCCTATTTCTTCAATGAACCGATTATGCTAAAAATTATCCAAGTATAAACTGTTGTATTCGGAGAGGGACATCTTTCACAGTATTCCAATTTGACCTGTCTGTTAAAGTGTTCAACCCATGCTAATAAGAGATAAAGGAAAAATTTAAATTAATAAAATATTACTCATGAAGTAACAAACAAATTTTGTTAGAAATATTTTTTCGTAACCCTTATATATTCAATGGAAAAGGAATGCCGAATCTATGGAAACTTTTACGAAATAATGTTTTGAACTCTTGCCTGTCATTTTACGATTAGTTTTGTTTAAACTTTTTTCCATGGCTTTCGGCCATCGTAACAGATAAATTTTAAGAACTAGGTATATGTCTCCCTCCGACATTTAACATAAAAATTTTTAACAACTTTTACATAAACATTTCTGTGAAGAACTACTGAATTGTTGAATTAAAATGTGGCATCCTATATAAATCGGGCGGCCAAAAAAAAAACTTTCTTCAAAAAACAGGTTCGACTTATCTAAATAGCATTCCGAATTATTATCAGATTTATATCCCTCAGGTCTTTTAGTTTCCAAGAAAATCCATGAATAAAGTATGGAATATTTTTCAAAATACCTACCTTCTAATTAGAGATTTTTAGATAATTTGTCTAAATCTATGAGGATTGTATAGGCAACGTTCTGGCTTATGAAATATTAGAAAACATGGTCATAATTTTTTTTAATAATTAGGTAGCCACCTTCTGCGTACATAAAATTTTAGTAGATATTGTACATAAACATATACACCTTTATATACACTTAGTAGTGGTCTAGGTATAATAAGAACCTACATCGTAGAAAACAACTAGAGTTAAAACTCTTCATAGTTATACTCAAATTATTAAGATTGTATAATATTTTGTCTAGGTTTACAGGGAGAGATACACTTTGATTCACCAGGATTTAATATTTAGAGCGTTTCAGAAAAGTTTAGAAATCATAAGCATGAATAAATGAATTAGTATTAGAAAGCAAAGCGAAGAAAACGATACGTGAGTAAGCTCAGATCATGCTACAAAATGAAAAGTGTCAACTACCAGTCCGGATTCGTAGCTCACCTGAAATTTTTTTCGTAAAAGTACTATTAACTTCAGAAAATGAACGCACTGCAAATTTGCCGAAGTAGAGAATTATGAAACGTTATTTGCATAATTTATGCCGTATAGCTGGTTATTAAATTTTCTCCATTCCTTAATTATACTCAGTATATGAAAAGCATGTTCTTTTAGAGGTTTACATCGTATTCAGATGGCAACACTTTATTGTTTGGTAACCAATTTTAAAGCTGAAATTGTTTTATGTTTAGTTTGGATTGCCATTTCATAATAAATAGACTTACGCCAGAATAATGCTTGCAAATTAATAAAAATTTTGCAATTGAATTGAATTAGATTGAATTTTTTGATAAAGTTGTTGAAATTTCAAGTAATTTCCCTCCAATAATCCAGAGGGGGTTCCAATGAAGCCAGTTTCGCTGATATTAAAAATATTTTTCTTTAGTTTATTTTAATTTAAATCTCTAAAAAACACCCTTTACCTTATATGCAATATATATCCTACTTTCTTGGTACGTAGGAAGGTGGAAAAGTATTATACTTATACTGATTCGGTATCTCAATATTAGTTCATATTATAAATGTGTATGCGCCTATATACTTAGATACTTCTTACTTTCTTACCTTATATACAGAGAGCTTAAAAAAATTTCAATGTGCAAGGAGCTTCGAAAGTTTGAAGACGTTGCCCAACCATTTTTTTAATTATTTAATTTCCGAAAAGTAAGTAAATTGAATTTCTCATAGCTGGTGGCTTTTATGCGAAATCTAGGAGTTCAATACTCAATCGATTTCCTTTTGGCATTTTTTATAATTTTTTTCCTTCCTTTGAAGGGATGGTTACCATCCCCTGGATAAATGCACCACTCGGCACCATATAACTTTTGATCTAGAAAAAGAAAAAAGCTGAATCTCAAATTTTCATGAAAATCAGTACTGTAGGTCAAAAGTTAAAGATTTCGCCTTTTCTTCTTCTCGTTTGCTGGACTATTAGCTTTTATGCAATTTTTATCGAATAAACGATTATGTTTATAAACGATAAATTTATATTAAACCGTGTATTATCAACTTTTATTTATTATGTTATAAAACTTATCGAAAATATTCTAATTCTGCCTTCAGGATTTTTAGAACAGTCATTACTCCTACAATCCGCATTTAACTTTCGTCCTCCTTTATCTTTTATACTCCCCTTTTCGTATCGGTACAGAATATTAGATATAGGTACTTTCTTACCACCTTCATTTAACTAACGTATGTTCAGGAGATACACATTAGGTATACATAATCGTCATCTTTGTCGTACTTAAATGTAGGCTACCTACCCACCTACCAAGCAGTTGTAAGGTAAAACTAGCTGATGAGCTTATACGTACATATTAGTACCGCAAAATGAAAAGATAGCTATGTGGATTAATAATCTTCGCCTATTTTTAAATATACACAGGACTACTACAAATACCATTTATCTCTGTAAAAAATAGTTCAATTCGAATAGATGCAGGTGTTTAGAAACAAGAACTCTGAATCCAGTCACTAAGACCCTTTTTTAATTGAGATTCATTGAAAATTTCTCAAAAAGTAGTAAAAAGTTTCGTATTAGAAAATTTCCACTAGCTGTCTGTTCGTTTAAAAGCTATCTTGACAAAGGATGGAGAATTATATATTATAGTGGATAATGTATAATATTTGTTTTTTGACAATGAAATTGATAATTTATATTCGTATCCCCGCATGAGTTTTCTTGGTGGCGATTTCCATTTTTACGGTTTACATTGAAAATTTAATAATATTTTCTATAAAATTTAAATAAGTATTTAAGTTATTTTACATTCTTTTTTCACAATTTCTAATGCAACAAGTTTAAATAATTGTTATTATACCATGTATATATGAAATATATCAAGTTATACTTAATTTAGTCCCAAGTTTGTAACACTTAAAAATATTGATGGTACAAACAAAATTTTGATCCAGGTGTGTTCATATAATCACCTAATTAGTCCATTTTCGGTTGTCCGTATGTTTGTATGTCTGTCGACACGATAACTCAAAAACGAAAAGGAATATCAAGCTGAAAATTTTATAGCGTGGGTCAGGTCTTAGGTCTGTAGGACTAATCTAGGAAACCGTTAGAGATAGAACAAAAGTTTAAGTGTAAAAAAATGTTAAATGCAAACATCACTGTGCACTCGCGAGGATGCAATTTAGGTGGAAATTTTATAGAATTTTATGGAAATATCAGTTATGTGTGTGGCTAAGGGTGGAAATCTTTCTTTACTTATAATCGTTTTTGTAATTCAAAACACAAACGATTGCGTCATTAACACTGTCTATACATGTTACTTCAACGATTAACTCATTCATTTGTTTGTTTTTACTTGTTTTTCAATGATTTTAATTTGACGTTTGCTATGCAAGTTACTTGTAAGAAATTGAAAATTAGTCATAACAGCTACCTTTTACGCCAAAGTTATTTACTGGAAGCGCTAGCGTCGATTGGATTGTCTCTACCATGACTGACTCTATTAGCTGCTAAACAGATTATTTGACAATATTCAAATTTATTGATATCTGCATTATGGGTTTTACAAAATATTTACCGCAATCTGTACTCTTGATTGAAAATGGTTTGGATTGACTGCCCTTGTAACGAAATGAAAATATATAATAAGCTATTATATATTTGAGTTGTTCAGTTTATTGTGGAAATAAATAGAAGCTTATAAAATATGGGAATCATCTATATCTATTCCAGACAATAAACAAGTAGTTTAAATATTGTACATCTTAAGAGTTTGTTTCATTTTTTATTTTAGTTGTAAATATTGCATTCATTGCATTCACTTATTATATTTATACAGCTTTAAAGTTTAAAATTAAAAAGAAAATTATTTCTGAATACATGTTATTATTATTTATTAATCTTATGCATTTGTCTTTACTATTCAAGTGATACTACCGGATTGATTTTTTTTAAGACAAAAAACCAACTAAAAATATTTATAGAATTCGCCCTCGTTTCCAACTGTGCTAACTGATTTAAAAAACATGATATAATGATAATATTAAATAATAAAATTGAAGAAACTCATATAACGAGAAGATTAGGTCTGATTCGTTTGTGTATAGGTAATTTGATCGAGAATGTTCCTAGCTATGTTAGAAGAAAATTTACTTTTCGACTAGAAAATCATTTCCTTTCTTTTTCACTTAAATAGCTTTATTCTCGATCCAATTACTTCTCAAACAAAAAAGAAATTCATCGGTTCAGCCGCTTAGGCGTTACGATTCTATAGACAGGCACCCAGATACATAGATACCCATATATACAGCCACACAAAAACGTTAAAACTCCTCTTTTTAGTCGGAGGTTTTATATTGAGCTCGAAAATTTAGACCGAATTGAATACCGTACAAATTGTGTGCCTTAGGAATTAACAATTTTCGTTAATTAAACTTATTTTTGGAGTTTCACGTATATGGCAAGTTAAAAAAGCACGCTGTATTTAAATTTTTAGGTAAGGTTAGATTATGGTGCCATGAATCTTTGCGAGCTGTTTAAGAAAAGAGTAGCAAGATTAACTAACGTCAACGAACTTTAGGTTGGTGAATTCGTCAAAAAATGTCTGCCTGAAACGAGTCCTTCTCTTCATGGTAAGAGTTAGACAGTCACAGAAATGATGGGACATCGTTTCCTCCTCCACCCCAATTTGACAACACCTGCAATTTTCATGATTCACTAATAGGCTCAGCCATTTAGCGCACCTACCGCCTAGCTATAGTGTCCTGTAATAGCTGTTAGACCCAGTTTTTCAGTGTGGCTTTCCCTAATATATCTAATGTCATGTAATACACTCTTTAAAGCGATATAAGATCTTTTGAACGTTAGTATACACAGCCTATCAGATGTCTATCTAGTAGTACCACAAGTGCGTCCTTTCCCAATCATCTAAGATATTCTTTTCTTGAGATATCCACAAATTTCGATATAAGAAAACGAATGATGAATTTCGTAATACATATAACATATTCTGATTAATAATAGAGAGCAAGTTTAAAACTTGGACAAAAATTTTGCGCAGCTTGCATTAAAAAACCTCACGTATATTGACCATAAACTTATTATAGAATGATAGAATGAATGCATAAAACTTTTTTTTATTTGTTCATCTTAAACCATACACAGCTTTTGTTAAATAGATGTAAGCTATATTATTACGCAAATGATAAAAAAAAAAAAAAAAAAAAAAAAAAAAACTTATTATGAAACTCTGGTGCCAATGCCAAACGACCTCCATATTCATCCATATCCGATAGCCATGATTAAACATTCTATAATTTTCATTTAGCTATCTTTCATAGTTATTTTGTTTTACGCCTGTTCCTTAAGCTCTGCGTTCCGGGTGGCCATTATACTGCAAAGGAAAATTTATGGTACTAGAAATAATATTTGGCTGAAATCAATAAAAATCATATAATTTTTATGTGGATAACCTTCAGTATGATCCAGTGGTTTCATACTGTACTGCAAGATGACGAGCCCGCGTTTATTCAGTATAGCCTTTTAATATAAATTAACATTTCGGTCAGTAAAGTGAACTTACCAAAGTGAATTTACTTATCCAAATGTTATCTTTTTGCTTTAAAAATTTTTGCCTTAGTTACTTTAAAAATTGTGTAAAATGTATTAAGTATGAAATTTTTGTTTTGTTTGTTTGAACAAAATAGAACCGATTTAAAAAAATATATTAAACCTTAAAAATAATTTTTCAGTCATTAAATACTCCCATCTATAATTTCCTTGTCAGCTTTCTTAAGTTTTCAATGGGACGCCAAAGAATTGATTTTTAGTTAAGGGTATGATTAGCGTTGGCTTCAAAGTGTAAGTGCTGACGTCGGACATTATTGATTGGATTATTTAATTTTAAATTATATTTTTACTATCTTTTTTTTCTTCTTTTAGTCGGTTTGAGTTAATTTTAGAATTTATTTTTTATTTTGTACTTTTTAGTGATTTTAGATCAACCTTCATACTTTAAAAACCGTAACAATAAAAACCAGTGAATCGATTTTTATGGCACTTATGGGACCAACTATTCAAGGGGAAATCGTTTATATACATTAAAAAAATGCTTACAGTCGAAGTAACTTGACTCTTTTTTTCGAAGTCCGTAAAGAAATTAAAAATGACGTACGATTGTAAGGCTAATATTGAATCATAAAGAAACAAAAACGACCAGTAATGAAAATGGTTATCAGTCAAATTTCACATTTGATCCCTAATGATCAATATCAGCTTCGAGACTTTTCTGTGTATGGAATTTTTGTTGTTTGTTGTAATCGAATATTTTTCTTAGAAACAATTCACAATTTGGCTTAAAGTCTCGTTCTTGATGCTTTCTGTATAGTTTAAAACATAGAGGTAAACATTATAATAATGACAAACTTTTATTATTATGAATTTAATAATAGTTAGATAAAGTCAGTCCATTTTTTAGTCTACAATATTTTAATAACGTGGTCTTTTAAGCTAGTCTAGGTACTTGCAAAAAAAAAAACTACATCTACGATGTATAATTTAAAATGTACATTAAATGTAAATGTTTTACTCTGTTATTTTGAAATAGATAGGTACTTTTTTTTGTTTATTCTACCATTTTAAATTTCCATTTCATAACCATTTTTATTGTTGATAATTAATATTTGAAATATAAGTGAGATTTGGCGCCTGAAATCTTGTGTTTGCATTCCAAGCACTTTAGGTAAGAATATAATCAATATGCGTTATAGGCAGGTGTTAGGTAATTAAACTGAGCACCTGTACCTGGGCGCATTACAAGTGTGGAAGATAAAGTTAATATTTAGTACTCAGAAAACGATTTTATAACAACATTTAAAAAGCAGGAACCATCGATAGGTTCCATCACACCTCAACTACGATTGAGTGATATGCAGTGCCTGCAATCTTTATAATTCAATAATAATGGGGTTTAACCTCCTTTTTTCGGACATATGTGCCAATAACAGAGGCCACCGACATCATTATTTGTTAATCTTTATACATTTAACTTACATATTAACAATTAAATTTTGATGTAATTACCGCCCCCATTTATTACAATTGTTCACACTGCCGCTTCCTAGATTCGAACCCACAACCTAAGTCTAAGTAGGCAAACGGTCAAAGACTAACGCCTAAGATTTCAAATTGGGTTTATATACTTTTATATATAAAAGAATAACTGACTGACTGACATATCGAACTACTGGGACTAGGACTGTAAATATTTGCATGTATGTTTTTTTGGCAATACAGGAGAGCATTGGGGATGGATTTTTGGAAATATTACTTCTAAAATGGTGAAAAATGAAATAAAACTTGTAAGAAAATCTTTCCTTTCTAGAAATTATACTGATTTTGACGGTACTTACACTGGCATATAGCTGTTAAAGAAAAAAATAAATAAGGCTTCCTTACAAAAATCAAATAAAACTCATGAAATTGAAAAAAGGGTGTTAAAGTTTGCGTAGTCTTTGCTTTTAATGTTGAAGTTACCCAAACAAGTAAATGTGTTTTTAATTTAACATATTGGTTCATGGTATTTTTATTTACAAATTATGTAAATTAACAACTTTTCACGGTATCTATAGTACTATTATATTTAGCCAAAAAAAAATCCTCTTTTGCATTTCCATACCATGAACGACACTTAAATGGTGACTTTTGTGAATGTAATCCTGACCTTCATTGTACGAAATTTTGACTATTTACGAAGCCATTATACAAAAAATGAGATTCGTCGATTTTTCCATCAGGCAAAAAAATTTGTTGGAAAAATGTTAGCGCTTTTGAAAAAGATAGAGAGGCGTTAGTGAGTACTGTAAGAAAAAGTATAGTTTCTTAATTTTAAAATTGTAATATGGAAAGTTCTATCTCTATACTTACTTTTCTAAAGTTATTCTTTTACAATAGTTAATTATTGTTTTTATACTTTATCATATTTATTTTCATTTTATTATTACAAACTTTTTTATATCAATTTGATTTATTGTTGTAGATTCAGTTCAACCAACCATATATATTTATTTATGTATACGTTTATATATTACTAGTTATAATATTGTTTTTTGAAAATTAAAATTTAATTCAAACTTATTTTACTTCTTAGTTCTCTATCTAAGTACGAAAAATAAAAAATCTTCTAATCAGCGCGTACGAAAAGTTCATGAAAAAATATGAACACCATATTAATTTGCTTGAAAAAAAATCGGATGCATTCATGAAGAGGCAAGTCATGATGACGATGCCTTAGCATTCATAACCCGATTCCATATAATTTCACCCTAGCCAAAATTGTTCAAAGCCCCTATAGAAGGTTTCACTTCAAAAATATGTGCCCATTGTACGGTATACCTGTGCAGTTAATCCTGAACTTGTTTACCGAATAGATATAGCAGTACATGTAGGCAGGCTAGTAGACTGCTCAAGGCACTAGTCACACTTAACCTTTTATCTGTACAGGTTTGCTGGACAGACTCACACACACGCTCAGGTCTACTCACCTGCGCAGGTAGTGAGAATCTAATTTCGATTCTTCTCTAGTTCCCTGCACTAGTTGCTATGCCTGTACAGGCATCGATGCTGCGGATCGAACGTGTAAGAAAAATAATACATTAATTATAGTGAAAATAATACATGAATTTTAGCGTAAAATAATATTGGATAATCATGTTGCCATGCAAAAACCGGTAGCTTAAAGCAGATCAACTATAGCGAGCTTAAAGTGGGATTCAGTAGGGGATGAATAAATAGATTCATATTAAAAAATTATTCGAATTTGCAACAAAACTGTAAAATAAAACATAGCCTTCTCTTTTAGTGGCCTAATGACAACTAACCATTGCTATAAAATTTCTTAAAAGTATCTAATATGTAATTTATGATTCAAAAAGTTAATAGTAGAAGCTTTCTAATAAGCTGTGAATGATACAGCAAAACCTGTGTATTTATTTTCCCAGTAGATGACAAAGCTTCGTACTAATCCCATCGCGATGAGCCTGAAACATTTTAATTTCGAACATTCTTAAAAATATAGCCTTTTTTTACAAGGTATGTTGAAATTTTAATTACCTCTCAACAATTAAATGTATTATCATTCCTTTTTGGTTATTCATAAGGCAGTAATTGAATACAAAATACGAAAATGAAGGGGTCTACAAAATAGGATGGCCGTCGTTCAAAATATTGAAAATTGCTCGCTTCGGGATATGGCCATTTAATTCAGGAGCAAATATTAAAGACATAAAAGCAACTAAAATCTAAAGAGACACAGCGTGCCCAACTATTGCAATCAATAAGATTAGTTACCTGAAGGATTCTTCAGTAATTTATTTGAATAGTAATTTTTCAGTTATTAATTGTCATATTTACTAAAAATTCCCTATAACAACACAATGGAATGAGAACATTGGAAGTACTTTTCATACGAAAATCTGGAAAAGTAAGAAAAAATGGTTATATACACAAATATATATACTTGTTTATACGCTAGTAGTTAAATGCTGCTAAAGGTTACAATTTTATATGACACAAATTTTTTGTTTAATCTTGATTATTAATTTCATTTTCTTTGCACAGAAAAATAAAATAAAAAAATATAATAAATAGCTTGAAAATAGCATTTATCACAAATACAAATAGAAATTGTTACAAAAATTAATCAAACTTGAAAAAAATGAGCAACAACTTGAGCACTCTACATACACACACTCACACACCCACACATACACACACATTCACATACACATTCACACACCTATCAAATGAAATCCACAAAATAGCACATTGCATGTTTCAAACAAATAAAAATTTGAAAAAAGAATGACCTGTCAACATTACATTTTAATTTTTTTTTCTCATAGTTTTTGTGTTTGAAAATTATTCAAATAAATAAATAATATTTTATTATATTTAAATAAACACGTAATTAGAAGTTTCCTAAAAATTTGTGTATTCGAAAAGAACCCCGTCCGGAGCAGTAAAGAAGAACTGGATGACGCTAAGATTTAGGTAAATTGAAACTAGTAAGGTCTTTTTATTTGGCTTACAATATCCATATCCATTGAAAATTAAAACAAATTTGAAAATTATTACCCAAAAGTAGCTTTACATACTTAAAATTTGGATATGATATAGCAAAACTAAATTTTTTGGATTCTGATGACGTCAAAAAGATGAAAAATTCGACTTTTTTGATAACACAGGCAAATTTGATCCGATCTTCTGGGAATTTTTTTGAAATCCACTAATTTTGGGTCATTCTTTACAGTTGTGATGCGTGTTTTTCTCTAGCTATCACTTATGTGCTAAATTCCGGGACCAGGACTTCATATTCTTGAAACCTATTAGAGCTATGTTAATTTTGATCAAAAATTTGAAAAGTGTTACCCAAATTTAGCAGGATTACATACTTTATTTGTCAAAATTGCATTAAATTTGGATGTGATATAGCAAAATTAAATTTTTTGGATTCTGATGACGTCATTAAGTTGAAAATTTCAATTTTTATGGTAACACAGGCAAATTTGATCCGATCTTTTTGGATTTTTTTTTTTTTTTGAAACTCACTAACTTTGGGTCATTCTTTTCAGCTGTGAAGTCGAAGATAAATAAATAATGATGTCGAAGATAAAAATGACGAAGATAAATCCTACCAAGATCATAAAGTTGCCATTTCTATTTCAACAATGTTCCTTAAAAGTTAAACTATTACATTTTCACAGCTGTCTAAATAAAGTGGACTGACATATAAGAGGTATTTAGTGCTGACATTTCGCTCTTCATAAGGTAACCAACTATAAGTCAGCTTTTAACATATACACACACAAGCCATCTACGTAGTTCTCTCTAGTTCTCTCTACACATTATCAACATAATGACATGACCTAAACTATTATTATTATATATATATTATTGCAAATATGTGTATGTGTGTTACATTATTATATTATATTCATAGTACCTATTATATCATAGAGACAACAATGAATCCTGGAGGGTAAACTATTTGGCCTAGAAATTATATATCAACTGCATAGAGTGGGTGGAATAAAACTGATAATCTAGTATTAGACTATCGTGATTTATCGAATATTTCAACGCAATTGTTCCTAGAACCTTTTTTACTGATTATTTGATTCCTATGCTATCCTTAAAATGATTTTGGTTGTGATTTCGATTTCAAGAAAAGGAATAAATAACCACGCCGTGTCTTGCGTATTGGAGGTATGTATTAGTCAAGTAAAAAAGCAGTGATGTATAAAATCAATCATACATTTGAACAGTATTGATGTTACTATGGTTTTTTTATATTCGTCTATCTATTCAAAGCCTCACAGTGCATCCGAAATTCGAAAATTTAAGTTATTCACCGTAAAATTTAATCTCAGAGGTCTTTGGGATCGCTGATTACAAATTTTATGTCAAATTTACGGAAATTTACCCCCTTCACTGCTTATCGACCAACTCCTGGATCAAAATATCAAATTCAAGTAGCATATAGTAGCAGCTGAACTTTGCTTTGTTCAATACCTAATATCAAAAGGTTTAAAGGCAACATCTAACAGCGTGTTATTACTGTTTCACTAAAGCTTTTCATTTTAAAATCACGATTCACTTTTGTTTCGTACTAAATGATTTATAACCAATGTGATAAAACGAATAACAAGTATCTTCTATCTTAGTCTTACTTATTGCTGTCAGTACGAAAAAATAAACTCTGCACTTGCGCTTATAACATGATGAAAAGGCCTATTAACAGGTTGAATTTTGTTAAAAAAAGAACTTTATATTTCTCTTTCTACAAATTTTCTTTCGCAATATTGAGATTCAAAAATTATTTACGTATTCATAACTTTCAGACCTTTGGTTTTGTTGAATTTCCTTTACCCAAAAAACTTTCACACGTTTATGACTTTTACCCTTGTATGTAGAACAATATTGTTGTGTTTGGGCGAAGGCCACTTCCCGACTAAAAGTACAGGGAGAGTTAGATAATACAGGGCGTTACTGTAAACGTTTTTCATTTCCAAGAGGATCCCTGTAGCTAACTTCGGATAGATAAAATAAAAATAAAAAATGCGACAGTTTGTGTCACCTGACACAAAACAGTATTCGAAGAATGATAGTCAGTTCTTGAAAACTCCTGTCACAATTCCATTTTTAGAAAAGACATACATTTCTAGAAAGAGTTTCATATCTAGACTACAAACACATTTTGTACGGTAATAAAGGCGGTAGGTATTTGTATTACATTATAATATACATTGTGTTTATAAATGTTATTACTTGGTGCACATTATTATTTATTTTGATATGCACCAAGGCTATTCTAGCGTAACAACTATAGAGCTCTAGCTACTAACATAAAATTGTTGTAAATGGTATGTGACATTCATCGCTTGTTATTATACCCAATGTATTTACAAACACCGGCGGTTTGATAAACGTTGAAATAAACCGAAATTATCCTTAAATAAGTCAAAATAATATCCCAAAATAATACTGTCGGGCATTTACTCCCAGGCAAATTTACTCACATGTGTTTCGATGTTATTCCCGTGCCAATAAGGTTTGGTCGGCAAAACAGGATGGAAAAGTGGAAAATATCTCTCAGGCTGATCAAACCTAGTTGCTGGATGTTTCTTGAACGCTGAACATGATGTCACGTTGGTGATTTCAAAAAACACAATGTTTAAGTACGGAATACGTAAAGGTTAGAATATAAAATTACGCAATTCATTTAAGTTGTACACTTTTGAATGGATGAATATTTAAGTTACAATCGAAACAGAATGGATCACAAGTTATGCACGTGAAATCAACGAATGGCTCGAAAAACACATCACTTTTTAGAATCAAAAATTACTCAAACATCAAAAAAATATAAATTGATACGAAGAAAAACACTTTAATTGAATTGAATTGAAATGAAATTGGAGAAAAGATGTTTCTCCAACGAAAGTAAACGATTAATTCTTGAAAATAAACTTGAAATTAAACTTTAAATTAAACATACTTTTCTACATTTACTCCCAAAACCATGTGATTTTGCATTTATAGATTTCAAAGATGATATTGATGGTTCAATAGTCTCCATACAGTTCTTTCTTGCTAGAAACCAATGTAAGCAGATCTTCATCACATATCGATAAAAAATACTGTCATTAATACCTTACATTTACTGGCAGCCTAGAGCTACAACTAAATTGTGACATCTCTGGATACTCTGACAATATTGATGATGTGTCTTAGTACCTTCCTTACTATGCTAAGATAACCATTCCTCTTTGATTTAGTCAGAAATCTGAATACTGGATCGAAACGAGACAATCAATTAGAATGAATCGTCTTGATCTGCTGCCAAGCATCTTTGCTTCTTTTATACAAGACTATCGTATTCCACGAGGACATGTTTTTGGAGCTTCGTAAATCGCACTAAATGGATAGATATTGTCATTTTCATAGAAATTAATAAATCTTTTTAGCAAATTAACAATCCGAATAATTGCCTGGTAGCGAGAGTAAGGTTAATATCTTCACGTCCCCCTTGGGTAGCGCGATAGCTGACAGGGAATTTGTTCTTTAAAAGATCATTCATACACCTTTTTTAATGTTGGAATTAATTTTCATGCGCTCGTAAACATACCTAGAAGATTCAAAACCTACAAAAAGTATTTTGAAATATTCACAGAAAACCGTCTATGTAAGTATTGATTAAACTGGTAAACTACCCTCATACGGTGTATAAATAATTGACTAAAGTCAATTGTTATACTCAACTAGCTTTCACTCCTATTCGTTGTTTTACTGGTCTGGGTACTCATTCGGTTATTTGGTGCATTTTAAATATGTATAGAGATAGACGAATGTTTATGATGTATAATATGTATGCATGTATCTTTGTTTGTGTGTATGTATATTTGTTATTGTTTGTTTCATTATTGTGATTGTTTGTTGTAACAGACAAACAAATAACTGTACAATTGTTAGTGTTGGTGGATAATAACAATTAAAATTCGAATTCCAACAGTAGAAACTGAACTGTTTTTAATTTAGATAATATATTGAAAATAGTACAGTGTTATTAATAGACGCTGAAGAAGTAAATAAATTTAGACGGTATTATCTGTAAAATAAATTCTGAAAAAAATGAAAGTTTAACGTGAAAAACTAGTCTGAAAATAATGTTAAATTATGTTACCCAATTAACGATATTTCTGGAATCACTTCTATTTATGGTATTCATCTTAGGGCTGGCGAAAATTTATTTTTCTTTATCCACTTATTATCCAAAAGCGAAAGTACGTACTTTCGGCCACGGGCAGAAAGTTTGAGAGCCCTGAACTGCGCACCATGATGGAATCACACAGTGCAGGAATGTCAAACTTTCTGCCCTTGTACTAGCAAACGCAAACCTTGACTGAGCTTTTTTTAATTTATATTAACAGACAAAAATTATCCGACTTTTGACGCATGGATACACTCAGACGTCAATATAAAAATGGGCATCATCATTCTACCATATTTTACTAACTGTGAAACCTAATGAAATGTCACAATAACTTCCCTATACTGGAAAATAACTGAAAACTAGGAAGCAAACAAGTAGTTACTGTGTTTCTATGAAAATTCGATCTAATAAATTGAAGAATGTTAAATTTATACGAGAAAATGATAGCCTTTGAATTAAAGGTACATGTCCGTTACATCAAAAGTTTACTACAAAATTTAAATTTATTATTAGAACAAAATTATTCATACAAGAAAGTTTTAGGTTGGTTGAATCCAATTGAAATATGTGTTATTTCAAAAGTTTCTGTCATTGTCGTTGCAATTATGAAATTTGAATGGTTCCAAAATTTTAGTACCATGATTTAATTGTGCCTCGACTTTGTTCAGCCAATTAATAAATTCGATTGCCATTTTGCTTACTTTTCAAAATTTCAGGCACGTTCTTTCAGTTTTCAACTTTTCGTGACCGATTATATTAGTACAGTTTCCCTCTTCTGATCCGTTTTTTCCGTTTTTATGTAATTATTTCGAATGCACTTTTATGTATTTTAAAATGGTACAAAAACAATGTTGAAAAATTGATTTTTCAAAACAGTGCACTTCCTTGCCTCATCTTAAATATTTTTTTCAAATATATATCTTTATTAGTTAAATTTTTTTAAGTTAACTTAGTGTATGACATTTTATTACGTCTTTGAGCATCATTTTGAATAAACTACAAGTTTCTGGAACCATTTTCAATGAGATACAATTCGTGGCCACCTGCCCTGATACACTCAGTAAATAAAGACTACATAAGATTTAAAAAAAATATCAATCTGTAAATATATTTTACCCGTGTAAAGCAATCCCTACGTTTGTTTCGAGAGATGGAAGCAATAACGTGTTGGCCTTTACTTTTAAGCTCAACGAAGCAGGCAAGTATCAAGCTAGTATAAATATAAAATGTTTTGAAAATGGTCATGAAAGCTACTTCTAATTCTTTTTTTTTTTATTCGCACTTTCGATGAAAACAATACGATTGCAACAGGAGATCAACCTATATAATGTAATTTAGAAATATTCAAATAAGATATTAAATTCTATAATAAATTGTATAATATATAATATGTTACATTATAATAATTAGATTTGATATGATAAAATCTATTGTTATTGCATGTTTAATAATAGTTAACACAAATACCTAGGTATGTAGGAACCTTATAGTAGTGTAGTGTAGTGTAGTGCACCAAGAAATAGTTTTTGAACATTTAATTTCATATATGATATAACATAGAAATATGGAGCACATAGAACCAACCACCATATTGTTTGTTATGTATGTACCTTACCTGTTTAAAATGGTGGTAACACTGAAATAGAGGTAGGTTACAATATATATTAAACATACTGTATAATAAATAATACAGAATGTAACAAAAGCTTCGTGTATATATTGAATTGAATCAGATTGAATAAGGTAAGATCATAGATCCAAATTTTCGGGGAATTTTTTCGCGCAAAGTTTTTTAAAAATCACTTAAAAAAGTAATTTTTTCAAGAACGAAAGTGTTACGTTTAATTTCCCGAAGGCACATCCGGGATCAACATGGGTCAACTAAAGTAACAAAAATTGAGGAACAGGAGAAAAACTTTCACATTCACAAGTTTTCACACAAGTTTTTTTGGGGAAATAAAATAATCTGCTACAAATATAAGTTTCATTGAAAAAAATAAAGCAAAAGTTGACACATTTATTTTATTGCCCCGAAATTAAGAAGACCTGTATTTTACCATTTATTGAAATTTTAATCCATTTTTGAAAAAGGTAACTGGAAACTTTTAAAATCATCAGCCTGTATATTTAAAAATGATATATGAATACTGACCACTTGTTATCTCTAAATTCCCTAGAGTAATGGTTCTTAAATGATCAGCCAAAGTGTGAGTTTGAATTTCTCGAACGGCTGCCTTTCAAGTGAGCTGGAAAGAATCGTTTGTTTAATCTACACTTGAATTACAATTTTTGCCTGTCATTTGGAGGATGAGGTTTAGTAAAAAATAAATTTATTTCTTGACTCTGGTTTGAGTTTTGCCAAATTGCAAATCAAATTCTTCAATTTTTTACAATTTGAATTCTTCTTAACCTCTTGTCGTATTTTTAAATATTTTATTCTTAAAAGATTTCTTACATATATTGCAGGCAGAAACTGGAAAAACAAAAAAGACCAATTTCCATTTGTACCACTTCACAATGAAAAGCATCGTTTGCCAATCTTCGTCTTGCATTTTTAGACTAACACAATTGAGAAATGTATTTTTATATACAGGATGTTTTATTTCAATATACAGACTAGTCAGAAAAAAAACCAAAGACAAGTGTAAACAGCAATATTGTGACGACATGAAATAATTATTATAATTCATAGACTGAAGAGTTTATGAAGAATAATGTTATATGAAAAATAAGTGCAGAAATAGAAGAAAAACTGAGACTGTCAAACAGTTTTAAAAGTCAAGACTGATTGTCTTAGAGACAGAACATTTAGTTCCAAGATCGATCTACCAAGCCAGTTTGTCTGCAATATATACAAATATAATTCACAGATCATTACTTCCAGTTTCATGTTTTGGTCCTTCCTACACACTCACTTTGGCCTTAAAAACTGGCAAGGCGTATAAGAAAAGTAGTGAATCGTAACTATTAGGGTCTGTCTTTCAAATCATCAGTCTTGGCCATAAAAGTCTTATGATTGTAATGAATTTCATCCACTTTTGAATTTATCTTGCACGTCAGTTTATCCCTCATAAATTTTTCGATCTATGTTATTTCTCAAATATGATAACTTTCAAAGAAAGAGTCATTTCATGACGTCTCAACGTTGTTTTAACTTTTCCTTTGTTTTTTTTCAATGATAAATCTATAAATTGAACATTCTGTATACACAAAATTTATAATACATATAATATATCTTATGTAATATATTTGCTTGTCATATTTATACACAAATTATTTAATGTAAACAAGTATTATTATTTACATTGTATTATATTATACATATAATATACCTATACATATAATATACATACTTGGTATTATAGACGAAAATTTAATTAGGTTTACATTAAGATAATGTGTTTGTGTTATTTAAAATTAATAGTTTTAAAATACAATACTAGTGTAAACCTTTTAAACACTTTACTTACTATTATACATTGTATTCATTTGAAAATATGTATGGTATTTGTTTTTAATATTTATTTATTTATTTATTTACTTATTTATTTTAATTTAATTGAAAGTACAAATGCAATAAGGACTAATAAGTATGACATTAAAGTGTGCAACTTGCCAGTCTTTTGACTCACATGAAATAATTTTACTTGAGCTCATCACCAAATTCACAATAGGATTGTGCAAAGTATCTTGGTTAGGTAACATCACACAATGGACAAAAATCAAATTTATTGAGGTCATCCGCATTGTTCATGATAGAACAAAATGGAATCAAGTGGTAGAGGATATGGATATCATCGTCATCATAATTTATTCTCGCGCATTCGACATCGAGAACAGGATTATTGCATATTATTATCAAAAAATTTTTACATAATGATTTTTCCATTTACGACAAAACCAATTTTTTTTCAATAACTTTTAACGACATTGTGATTGCCTTTCTCTTGAATGTATGTACCTACCTACGTACATTCGATAGATGCGTTTTTGCTTTGTAAAAAAATATAAGTTAAACAACGCTTGGTGTTTGTACTCTTTGGTGTTTGTACTCCAAATACTTCTATGTTTTTTATTTCGTATTTTAGATTTCAGCATTTTCAGATATAAAAGCAAGATTTACAATCCAAAATTGATATTTTATTTTTGTATGTAAAATTTCAATAATAGACGTGCCCTGTTGATGGACTCCAAACCAAACCAAAATATACTGGATCTATATAATTGATACTTTCATAAGGTATCTAGGCTCTATAAACGAAAATTTAATTATAATTGCGTGAGGATAATATTCTTGTGTTATTTAAAATTACTAGTTTTAAAATATATGTGTAAACCTTTACATTCCTTTACTTTGAACACTTTACATTCATTTGAAAATATGTATGGTATTTGTTTTAAATTTATTTATTTACTTATTTATTTTAATTTAATTTCAGTGTTAGAAACTAATGCAATAAGAACGCAGAAAGTTTATAGAATTGCACTATGCAACTAAGCACAACATTATTGTAGATACAAAGAGAAATGTCATAAACGTGTGAAAGTGCTTCGAGAAATGAAAATCCCACAAAACCAAGTGAAATCTACGTCTGAAGGTTAACGAAATACGTAAAAAAATTTTGTGAATATCAATATTGCAACAGATATTGCAAATTTGTAGAAATAGATAAAAAAGTTCTTTTTGAAACTAAATTCAAGCTGTTAATTGAAACAGTAATAACACGCTGTTGGATGCTACCTTTAAACGTGTTGATATTAGCTATTGAATAAAACAAAATTCAGCCTATTTACTTCTTGAATTTGAACTTTTTCACCAGGAGAGGTCAATAAACGTAAAAGGTGATAAATTACCGTAAATTTACAAAAATTTGCAATCAGCGACCCCAAAAAACTCTTGCGGTTAATTTTGGCGTAAATTACTTAAATTTGCGAATTTTGGCTACATTTAGAATTTTGGTGCAGGAAGTGGTTGATAAAGGGTGCAGAGACCATTATAAGTTTTTTATGAGTAAAATTTGTTTAAATTAAATCGGTTCGGTATTGTATCTCTTACCAGTTATGAAAACGAATTTACCCTTAACTGATCTTGAAAGGCATGGCTCAAGCCAAGGTACTTATGAGATCCCTTCCTTTGATACGAACAGATTTTAAGACTTCTGGGACTCTGATATAGTTAAAATTAAAACTATTTTATTGCATTTTAAGAAAATTTGAAATGGAGGAATTATTATCCTGTATATATGATACAAGATAAACATTAATTTCACATATGCTTACACACATATTAAAATATGTAAAATATTACGGATTATAATTCATTAATAATTAAGTTTTAAACTGTAAAACGATAATTATAAATCGAACAGATTATCGTTATCTAAACTATTACACACATACCATACCGTGCTCTACATATTTCCATTTTGCTATATTACCGGATCATTAAAAAACAACTTTTCAATAAAGAGGCAAAGAATATGATTCATAAGGTGTAATTTTATCAAATTTTACACTTCAAATGATGCCTATACTGGTAAATAATCGATTTTCAAGATTCGATCTAAATATTTGAGTGAATAAATTATATAAGGTGCCTGAAGTAAATAAGGCCCACTTGCTTTAGGCCGGTATTAGCGCTACGGTTTTGGTACCGCAGTCGTTTGCTTCGCCATCTAGTCATTGACGAACGAGCTTTTGTTGTAGCAACAGGTTACTGTGTAGTTGTTATATGATCGTCCAAAGAAACGTAAATTTTGGTTAAATTAGTTTTATTCAAATATTAAGGTACACCCCTGTTTTCTTTACTTATCTTTTTTTTACTTTTCTTAATATGTGACGTAAGCAATAAAATGATGACAATTCAAGAATTTTTTATTAATATAATAGTTTATCTGATTATCCTGATCAAGATCATCAGGAATAACGATTTTTCCCATATCTGAAAATAAAAAAACTAAAAAAACACGCTTTTGTATCTACCTGAACTAAAAAGTAAAAAATAATTACGAGCTATAAGTAAAAAAGTCATTTTATCGAAAAAAGCTTGTGGTGCTTAAGATATTTTATAAGGACTATACTTTTACCAATATCTGTCATAAAATATTTACAATAATTGAAATCTAGCACCTCACGCTCTTTTACGATAAAATGAGTTATTTCTTAACTTGTCTACTTTTTAGTTCAGCTATTTAGGTACAAAAGCTCTAGTTACAAAATTTTATACTCTTGGAAAAGAGTAAGCTTACCCATATTTAATAGCTTTACTAAAGTATTTATTTCATATAATCGGTTCAAAAGAAATCTCGCTATAATATGTGATGGAAATATTTACTTTTTAAACTATTTGTATTTATAAATATATTTGTAACATGAATTCTCCAGACATTTGAAATCGCAAAGTTTTAAGGGTAGAAGGTATGAATGTTGGTTTGAGGTAAAGTAAATACCTGTATAGATTTATATACAGGATAGGGCATTTTATGTTACTTACGCGAATTACTTCAAAATTATGATAGAAAGCAAAAAAACCCCGTATTAACGTATGTATTTGTTATTGTTTAGAACAGCTTTTTTACGTTCTTTATGCATGATTGAGATTAATCGTTATTACAAATTTTACAATTTTTAATTTATTTGACATAAATTTTCAAATTATTTGTATAAATTTTGTAAATATCGCAAAATAATTAATTAAATTACTTCAAATGTTCACGTATTGGTCTTAAGAAACAATAATAGTTAAATGAATGTCTTTCTAATTGTAAGATATTTGCATTGACTTCCCTATAAACACCTCACAGCACATTCTTTGTTTCCTTGATTCCTTTAAAGCAAGACAAAAATAAATTTTGTTGATTTGTTTTGTATGGTTGGAGATTGGATTGTCAAATTTTGTTTTGCTTGTCTTCACGGTGTTCCAAGTCTTAACAGAAGGAAAAAAAATTATATTCACCCCTTATTTTATATAAAACAATAAAAGAACAAGTCTTGTTCTTTGCAAAAATAAAATTATCGAATTTTTTATCCTACATTATATTGATTGTGGATGGATCACTGAATCAACTTTAAATGGGAGAAAATTACTTTTACTTTTTTAAAGTCGTAAAATAATTTTTTAATTTGAGCCTTCTTGGATATCTTTCAATTGATAACTAAAAAAAACTTAACTTGTCACCTTCAAAGTAATTAGTAGTAATTAGTGTGAACATAAAAATGGCCATTGCTGTATAATGAACTAGGTAACTATGTTTTGAGTGTGTAATATATTCCTGGTGTAAACTGGTTGGCAAATTAAACAGATCAGTATTAATAATATTAAATCCCCGTCATAAAACCAGGTCTAATCGATTCGTTTGTGGCATTGTAGCTCCTAACCAAATCAGCCGATTTTGAATTTGTTTTGAAAAGTAGGGTGTGTGTTGATCGAGAGTGTTCTTAGGTATGTTTCAAGAAAAATCTGCTCAGTCTTTTGAAGATCATCACTTCTTTTTTAGTTGGTATGGAGTACGAAACCCTAAACTCTTACTTAAAACGTACCAAAAATACTCTTGCTGAAATTGACTTTAAAAAAAATGGATTAAAAAAAAAACAAAATCGGTTTATCCGTTTAGGAGCTACGATGCCACTGACAGATCCACAGATACGCACACTCCCTTTTTTTAAATTACAAGCCTTTACAAGCCTTCTACTTCGAAATCCGAATGAACAACCATAAAACGCGAAAACATTTAGGTATCGGCTATTTTTTAAAGGAAATGAAAATTGAGAATTTAGTTTTTTTCTTCATGGTCAAACAGAGGTCAAGTTTCTAATTTAGTTTCTAAGTAGAAATGCGTATTATTTGTAACGGAATCTTGTTATAGGCTTCATGTTTTGGTGCCTGATTTTACAATTTTTAAAGGGTAATAAGTATAAGAACTATTCTTCTTCTTTTCTAATATATAGGAAAAACATTTTTTTTCTACAAATTTAAACATCAAAGTCGATAAGTCGATTTACGATTATACCTAATTAATATATTTGTATATAATACAATAGCGTAAACTATATAGACTATCGTTAGGTCTTAGTAAACCAATTCACAAAAAAAGAAAATATATATATACTAGCGGACCCGACAGACGTTGTCCTGTACACACGTCTTTTTTTAATGAGCTGAAACAATCTGGACCGCTTTGATGAAAATTATTATTGAAAAGTTATTACTTTGTTAAATAAATAACAGCATCGTAAATGAAAACTTTAACTCATTTTAATGAAAGGTGAAAAAGCTGTCCTGTGGAAACGTAACTACAATTCATTAATACCTATACTACGTTTAGCCTGTCTGCTACACTCATCCCGCTAAACCCCAATTTAACTCCCATTTATTGGACCGGCCTGAGCTTCGACCTTTGGCTTGGCCTTCGGCAGTGGAGCTCGCTGCGCTCGCATATGGCTCTAATAAATGCCTATTGACAATAAAAAATACATAGTACACATAGTAAGTTGTAATATAATGTGATATGATTTATATGCGCTTCCACCATTTAATGAGATTTAACTTTTTTGGTGTGGAACCCTTAAAAACAGTTGTAGTGGACCGAATGGTAAATCTAAACCATTCTCCAATCCCCTTGAACTCACACAAAAAATTTCATCGAAATCGGTCCAGCCGTCTAGGAGGAGTTCAGTCACATACACACGCACACAAGAAATATATACGGGGTGTTCCAAACCACCCGTCCAGGCTGATTATTCTGAATAGTTTTCAAAAAAAATTGAAACGAAAAAACACGTATCGAATATTTTTTGAAACTCTATCTAACCATACCAAAAACACCCTCCACCCTCAATCCCTGTTAGGGGTAGGGGGTGTAACTTGAAAAAATCAAATGGAAACCCCTATTTTTTTCTGCAGATTTGGATTCTTCAGAAGAAAAGACAAACATTTTGTCTAAAAAATTTTTCCCGATTTTCGGTAGATCACGCTACAATCGACAAAAATCGTTCTTTTAGATTTGGCATTAGAATTGCAGTTCAAGTGAAGGCGAGAAAAGTTTTTTGAGTCGAGAATAGTTATTTTCAATTTTGTTTTTGTTTTTTTGAAGAAAAGACTATTCTGTTTTTGTTTTTCATATTTTATTATGATTTAGAAAAATTATTTTTGTAAAAATGTTTTTTTTTATTTTGGAAAGTCTGAAAAAAAATTAAATCTAAAATGATTCATATCTAATTCTTTCTAAGAGCTTTATTTAGCATCCTCCCAATTGTCTAGTGGTTTACCTCAATTACCGCAATTCGACATTTTCGCTTCTCTTTTATTTTCGTTGAATTTCTAACTTTTGTGTTGCTTTTGTTTTGTTTTTGTTTTGTTCTGTGTGTTTGTGTTTTTATTTTTATTTTTACTTTTTCGTTTTGATTTTTGTCATTGAACGGCGCAATTCTTATGCCAAATCTAAAAGAACGATTTTTGTCGATTGTAGCGCGATCTACCGAAAATCGGGAAAAATTTCTTAGACAAAATGTTTGTCTTTTCTTCTGAAGAATCCAAATCTGCAGAAAAAAATAGGGGTTTCCATTTGATTTTTTCAAGTTACACCCCCTACCCCTAACAGGGGTTGAGGGTGGAGGGTGTTTTTGGTATGGTTAGATAGAGTTTCAAAAAATATTTGATACGTGTTTTTTCGTTTCAATTTTTTTTAAAAACTATTCAGAATAATCAGCCTGGACGGGTGGTTTTGAACACCCAGTATATTAAGATATATATACAATTTAAAAAAAAAATAATAATAATAAATACAAATTCGTTTAGTAAAAGATCTTGTTTCGAATCTTGATATACGTTTACTTTGTTCAATGTTTTTTTCTTATCATCCGGTATATTGAATCGTTCAATTGTCGAAAATCTGATTTTGCTGCTTTGATACCTACTGTTTAGTCTATTTTCTATACCTTCTACTATACATTAGAATTATACTAAATGTAATATAATGTTGTATAAGCACAAGTATAAGTATTAATACTATACAGACTATTAACTCTGTTAGATGTTATGATAATGACAATAATAATGAACCTTTTAATAACATATTAAACTTTAAACACATAACATAAAGACATACATACATAGGTACATATTATTATAACAAACATTATAAAATATATAGGGGAGGGTGTTGTACCAGTAGAATCCAAATTTACATTAATGCGGTTTTTTAAGGTCATGCATTAAGTATCACACAAAAAATAGAATTGAAATTGTCTCTGTTTAAAGGCACTGTTGTTCTTTGGAAATTTAAATACTAGGTAAATAGCGTTAAAAACGTATGAATCAAGATGCATGAAGTATGTTCTATGGTACAATATACTATAGTATACCATAGAATATAACTTAAGGTACATACTACCATCCCAACCCATTGCACCTGAAGGTGATCTATTCAATTTGTAAGCGTTACAGTTCACTCTGCATTTGGTAGAAAAATTAAAAATACAACAACTTTATGTGATTTTTTTAATAATTCGGCATGAATAAAACTTCTCTTCCTACATATATTTCATTGATCTCTACTTGGTTGCCCATAAAAAATGTCTATTGAATTTTAATACTAAGAAAGGGTCTATCTAGCGATAGAAAACAGCAATATTCTTTGCAACGTCTATAGATACATTATATTTAATGGAAATATATAATTGGGTACGTATACTGAGCATGCCGTAAAAATTTCCGCTTGATTTCTTTTTTCATTTTTGAGTTATCGTGTTCACAGGCGGGCAGATCGACGGGCAATCCGAAATGGACTAATTCGGTAATTTTATGAATACCTTTACCAAAATTTTGTTCGTAGCATCTAGATTTTGAAGCGTTACATACTTGGGACTAAACTATGTATATCTTGATATATATTACATATGTACATGGTATGAAAACAGAAAAACTATATCAATTATAATAGGCTAGGGCAGCAAAAATGGAACAGCACCTTAAGATGTATTATGAAGTATGCATCTTTAGTCTTTTATTCAATGAAAAATCAGCTGAGTGTTTAAAGTATGGTTTACATTTTTTGTACTCGTGGCGCTGTCATCTTAGGGTTTAAATCGAACATAATGGAAAATTTTGCGCATACCATGTATGAATGGTATACAATCTGTTGTTAGATTCCAGCTGCATGACTTTACGTAATTGAAACTTTACCTCCTCAAACATAATTTAACATAATTTTTAAATTTGGAGCATAGGGAAAACTACAATATGATTTATAAAACAAGATGCAATGGTCAGTTTGTAAATAGACAGACATTAGAATAACACATTGTTTCCTTTTTTCATAAAGAAATTTTATTTTATTCATAAACAAAGCTATATTAACAACCAGTATCAACCTATATCATTTCGCTGCAAACGATCTTCAGGTAATAGCAATAGCTGCGCCTGCAAACCGAAAGAATAATTGAAAGGTATATCAGGCTCTAAGGTATTGCATATTTCCCTACATATATTTTTTTTATATTTAATTATATTTGATATCAAATAAAATCATATACAAAAAGTAATTATGACAACCTTTTTTTTTTGTATTTTTTGACATTTACGTATTTTTAATAATGTTTTTCCCTTTATAGATTCGACTATGTGTGTAGTCCGTATTCGTTAGTGTTATATATATATAGTTATTTTAAATAATAATTTCGGTCATTGACCTTTTTTTTTATAACCTATGTTTGTGTATGTCAAAACAGTATCAGCCGATTTAGGGATGTCAGCTATTGTTTGGCAAGATTGTGTTAACAATATCGTGGCTTTCAGTTTCGAAAATAAATATTAACTGATTTCTATTTCCAAGAAGAAGACATTGTTTTAATAATATTTTTTCTAAAAAAAAATATTGTATGGAAACTTACAAAGAACTCTCTTTTTGAAAGCAATTGGGACGTGAAGCCTCAAATATCAAATGATATAATAATCTGAATGCAACCATCAAATGAGTAGTATGTTTTTACTGTATTCATGGTAAAAATAAACAAATGTGGGCAAAGTTTATAACTTTATAAATCTATAATATAGCATAGCTGATAGCCATAAAACATTGAAATTTTGGACTGCTGTACCATGTAGTTGTACCATCCTCTCTTCTTTCACCTCATTCTTCCTTTTTCTTACGCACACGGAAGCCTCCCTGTGTCTAATTATGAGGTGTTTAAGATTAAGGATTATGGAAACAGAATAAGGTATGATTAGATTTTTAATTGCTCCTTGGAGGCTGATTGTGACTATACTTACATTACAAGTATCATAGCAAATTTCAGGTTTAAAATCATTATATTTGTGTTACTGAATACAAAGTGAGACATAAGTAGATACGCTGTTGAGTTGGTACTTTTTTTAATCTATATGAATAAAACTATACGGATTTTCTTAACATTCGGATTCATAAATGTATTGTTTACGTTGTCAGTGTTGGTGCAGGGAAGATTTTTTTACAAATTCGGGAAGTAAATTGCTTATAAGTATTGAAAGAATCAAGACAAGCTAAAAATTACTGCCTAATATAAAAACAAATTAGTACATTTTATGTACATACTCTTTCTCTTCATTCTGTATATCCAAATTAAAATTTGCTAGGTAATAATTTTATATTACAATTTTTACCGCTAATAATTAATACCGATAGAAGTGTTCTTAACTATAAATAAATCATAGAGAATAATTAATGATATTTAAAATTATTCAAGTAATTTTATATACATAGTAGAATTTTATAAGTCTTTAAAGCATTATAGATTGGGTGCTCATCAACATACGTTGCCATTGATAAATACGTTTCTAGAAATTGGTGTTATCTACGAAAATTTTACGAAAGTTCGATTTGACGATTATCCAGCTTTTGTTAATCCATTAGGAGCATAAATCATGTAAGCAAAAAAAAAAACAAAACAGAAATCGATCTGTTTGGTACCGAATTAAAGGCGATGACTGTTATCCCATGAGTTGAAAATTACGAATTTTTTGCAGTTTTCAAGATTTCGGACAAAATGGATCTTTTATTCAGTGAGGTAAAATATTTTTCAACTGGTAGTGCCTATTATCGTAATGGAATAAACAACAGCGAATTTTCGACGAATTGAAGCCTAAGTGAGCTTTCAAAAACTTTCCGGATAAAGTTTAAAACATCGCCCCCTTATACGAATGTTAACCCCACCGCCCCACTTGTAACTAAGAAAGACTTCGAAGGAGTATTTATCAATAACAATGTATGCTGAGAGACACTGGGACTATTTTAGATAATTAAATTATTTTAGGTAATAGCATGTTAAAAATTTACTCATCTAAAATAATATCCTGTGGCTTATATGGTATAAGCGTTCAATCCGGAAAGTGGAAAGATTCGTGGATCGAGTTCCAGTATGATGTACGTAATTAACGTCCACAGTACTTAATTACCGATGAAATTATTCTGAAATCGGACAAAATTTTTCTATTTTGTATATTATTTCATCGTATTTGCCGTACGTGCTTATTTTTCATTTGGGCAGAATATAAGTGGGGCTTTATAATAATAATTTAGATAAATAAGAAATAAATAATATTTGTTTATTATTATTAATATTTAAAATATTAACTAGGTACTTAAATTTGTTATTTTACTTTAGATAGATACCGACTGAAAATGAAAATATTGACATTTTATTATTGCATATCTTATAAAGTAGTGAAGTAAAACTAGGTAAAACAAGAAAAACAAATCTGGAAATCCTGATAAGGATAATCAAATAAATCTTATTAAATTATTAAATTGTCATCGGTTCTTGATAAGTGTGACAAATTTCGAGTTTCCGTTACATACTAACATACTAATACACCAACATACCAACGTACTAACATACATATGAAGCTAAGAAAAGCGTGTTATAAACAGCTCACTCTTTCAAAGATCTCGTCAATCCAAAGCACACTGCTTTTTTAAGATTTAGGTCTGCTTATAACTGCCATATTGATTACTAGAGGCTATTTGTGATTTTCCCGATATTCATGGTAAATCTAAGTAAATTTTTACCAAATTTTATTTTGTAGATGTACTTCTCGACTTCAGAATATTTCAAAAACTTTTTATAAAAAATCTCTTGATATCGAATTTCACTTCCGAATTTTTCGATTCAGTTAACAGAACCGTTGGAAAATTGATTGTTAATATTTCATATATATGATTAAAGTGGGCGTGTAATCTTGTTAAGAACAAAAATTTAACACTATATTGCCATTATTAAATATCGAGCATTTTTTTTATTTGCATAAA
The DNA here is from genome assembly GCF_905475395.1 of Chrysoperla carnea. NCBI lineage: Eukaryota > Metazoa > Arthropoda > Insecta > Neuroptera > Chrysopidae > Chrysoperla > Chrysoperla carnea. The sequence continues at coordinate 110,374,896 of NC_058337.1, read as the reverse complement.
ATAAAAACGGAAGAAGCATTTTATACCGTTTTCGTGCGTTGGTATAAAAAAAATATTAACAAGCATTTATTTCTATATTTACAACATATATAATATAAATTGTGAATATTATATATTATATTTATATAATATGCATTATATATAACATTATTTAATATATTATTATTATATGTACATATACAAGCATATTTTATTTACAATAGCATTATATAAAAGCTTAATAATGTCTTGAGTAAATATATTTACAAACTGTTGCAAAATTTGTAGCTTTACTTCAAAGCTTCTAATACAGTGATAACAAAAATCCACGCACAAAACCAATTCCTTTGAATTCAGATCAAAATAACACATATTAAAAATATAAAGAAACTCACGTCACAAAATTAGGTCTGATCAATTTCTTTGTGATATCGTACCTGCTAAGCAGAAGAACCGAATTTTATATTTTTGTTTTTGCTTGAATGTGAATTTATTTGAGATTGTTCTTTGCTATTTTTCAAAACTGCTCAACCGTTTGGAAATCATCACCTCTTTTGAAGTTGTTAACGGGTACGGAACTCTAAACTCGAACTTGAAATATAGCTAAAAACACTCTCGATCAAATTACCATTAATTTTATGAATAAGGGTCGATTCCATTGGAATTAAATGTAAGATTGCTCATTACCAACTTGGACTGAGCTTGTTAGATCATGATTTCAAAATCAAAAAAAAATACTGTGGGTCTGAAGAAATAATTTTCTTTTTAATGGTTCCTATTATCTTCAAATGTTTTAAACACAATTTTGTAATACTTTGTTTATGTACAAACTCGAAAATTCGAATTTATAATAAGTATATATACGTGAGTAACGAGAGGCATTGAAGAAGCTACCGATAAGTATTCAGTACCGAAAGTTCTAAATTATTTTAACTGGAATTTGACTTACCATAGTATTCAAAATATTTCAATAAACTCCACCCGAATTATTACTAACAGCTTCTCAAAGGAACTGAAGAATATATTTTATTCAGAGAACTATATATTTTATTCCTTCCATATTCACTATAAAATTAGGTATAATATACTGTTATCGAATGAATTTTGTTGAATTTTAAGCTATTAAAATTTTACAGAAAACGATTGACTTTATTGAAGACTAAAGATTAAATTGAAATTGAAAAAAATTGAATTATCGGCTGCCGCACTTTCTTTCAGACACCCATTATACAGAAACCTGTGAATACGCAAACTTTTAAAACTTCACGTTGCGTGGTTCAAACACTGACTGTAATTTCTATAAAAATGTAATAGGTGTAGTAGAATAAGTAACACATGAACTTTACGCCTTCCCTATAATCAATACTCCAATTTCAATACTCCATGAATCTTCTGTATAAATATTTACGTATTAAGGTAGTTCCTCCGCGACAGTCCAGTCAAAAAGTTTTGGACTAATACTATCATTCAGTGCATTAACTGTGCTATGACTATTATACATATACCATATATTATTTTCACAAGACTGTAGTTCCTCACAACTGTATCTCCTATACGTATAAACACACACACTATGATATATACCTTTACCATTAGTCTTTATATCCTCTCCACAAAAAAATATCGCTAAAACGAGTTATTTATTTAAGTTTTTTATCGAAACTATATGGTAAATAATTTTTATTTTTTTTTTATATATTTTCTAAATATAGTATTCTACATTATATTAGTTTTTCATAGAGATGGTGAACGTCATTCATTGATAAATAAATATAATATTTGTAAATTTGTGTATTTGCATACGCTTCTCCCATGTACACGTACAAATTGCGTCACTTTTAATTGCTAATATCTCATGTATGACATGGTAAATCATCTTCTAATTTTAACAGCATGTGTATTATGAATTAAATATTTTATATTCTGAGTTTTGAGAAATTCTTGAAATATCACTTTCGTGTAGGTACTACCTTAATGTATGTATGTATGTATGTATATATGTATGTGCGTATGTATGTATGTATGTATGTATGTATGTATGTATGTATGTATGTATGTATGTATGTATGTATGTATGTATGTATGTATGTATGTATGTATGTATTTATACATACTTTTACACACATTGACTGTTTAAATATTTTCTCATATTTTAATTATTATAATTTTGGGTAGATTGGTAAGTATGTAAGTGAAGAGAATGTATAAATTTAATTAACGATGAGTAACAAAATATTGTTTATGTAACTACTTATATAATACTTATTTATGCAGACTATACAGGATGATGGCAGTATTAGGCGACACATATGAAAATCAACGACCCTCTCATTGTGTAGATTGTCAGTGTAAACGTGGCGTGGCTTCACTGATAAAGAAGCAAAATTAAATTTTTTGAACTTTGAAGACGTCATAACGTTCAAAAATTCAATCCGATATTGTTGAAACTTTTTCGAAAACCACTAATTTTGGATCATTTCAGATGTTATGTCAGATTTTCACTAGCTATCACTTATTTGCTTAATTCCGGGACCAGGACTCCACATTCTTGAAACTTATTACAGCTAGGTTAATTTTGATCACAAATTTGAAAAGTATGGTAAAAATTTAGTAGGATTACATACTTGGTTTAACAAAATTGGATAAAATTTGAATGTGATAGAGCAAAGATTTTGCCTCGATCCCTTTTTTAAGCTTAATTTATTGCTTTTAAAAACAATATTATTGACATAAGCAACAACCTGTATATATTATTCTAGGTAACTACTTTACCTACAACATATAACAGCATTAAATAATAATAATAACAATCTTTATAAAAAAAAAACGTGTGTACCTGTATTATTAAATTATAGAATATTAGATATTTTATATATTAAATGAAATTATAATTAAGATATTGCCTGTGAAGTTTTTCTTCCCTTATATAATGTGTAAGGGAAATATAATTATTTATTAAAGCTCCTATAAATATTTATTTTAGAAAAAAATAATGAAACATATTATTTTATTTACAGTTTTTAATAATAACGGGTAATACCTAATTTTCTTGTTTCCCATATTGGTTTGACGAGCTACAAATAAGTATAACAATTATAAATCGTGCTGTGAGCTTATACAAATCTGTGAATGTTTACAATCAAGCCAGAAATATCGATATCGTTCACTTCAACACCGATAAGGTTTACACTCGATCCGAAACTTGATAAACTCACAAACTTGATCAACATTAAAATGTTAGTGACAATAAAAAAAGTGCTTAGCAAGCATTTTTCAATTTTGCGAGTAATTTACAGAAGATATATAATAAACTAGCTGTTACCCGCCCGCTTTGCGTGGCGTAAAATATACCCGCTTTGCTGGGCAACATCCCCACTTGCACCCCTCCCTCCACATTTCCTTGCGTTGGATAACAGTTTTGTAATGTACACGTCATGCTCTTTTATTTGATACCCCACTTAGGTATATTTGTAAATATTCGATATTTCCTTCCCACTTTCTCGCTACAACTTTCTACCCACCGAAGGTAAAAAAAATTTCTAAATGTAATTTAAAACATTCTGACCAAGTTTTGAACTATTAAAAGCCATAATTTAAAAATATGAATTTTTTAGTCATGAACACCCCCGCAACCCCCCTTGTGGGTAGAATTTCGTAAAATCCGTTCTTAGCTGACCTCTACTTGGCAAAAGGAATATTCCTGCCAAATTTCAAGTCTCTAGGTCTTATAGTTCCAGAGATATCGTGATGAGTGACTATCTATCTATATCTATAGAAAGTCTCCTATATATATAAGATTAATTATAAATAAAGAAATAAACATGAATATAATTTCTATCCTAAAAATTTAGCAAATTTGTACTTCGTAAAGTACTAAAATAAGTGTTATTTTTTTCTACATACCAAGGTAAAATGAACAGGATTACTTGAGACAATGAAAGAAAAAATATGGGTAAGTAATATAGAAATAAGTAGTCATAAGCACTACAAAGTCATTTACGGGAGATGGGGTGAACTCGATTTAGCAATGTCAGCTACTCAAGTTTACATTAGCTTTTTAAAAAAAACATTTTTATTAATGTAAAATTCAATTTATTAACGTACATTTTATAAATTGATAGAACTATATTTCGAATATATATTTCTTGGTTTTTTTCTCTGATATTAAACATGAAAACGTAAAAGTACACTTAGTCACAGAAAACTTGATTATAATGCATTAAGTTAGTCTCAAATATATATTTTATACAGTTTCTAGCAGATACCTGCCCGCTTTGCTGGCCACTTTCTTTTAAAACAAAGACTATCATGTGATAGCCCGCACTTATCCTCCCTTTTGTTCACAATTTTATGTATTTTAATTTTTCGGTGGAGACCTCTAAATTTTTTGAAAATGAAATTTTGCCCATGATACTCGCTGACTCGTAACTTTCTATAGGTCCAATCATTAAATTAACCTCATTTTTATACTTTCGGGATCAAAATTATCCCATCCACTGAGTTTCATCAAATTCCAAAGCAAAAATTTTTTTCCAGTTTTCTCGATTTTTAATTTAAAGGGGTACCCCTTAAAAAAATTGCAAAAAATCGAAAAATTATTTTTATCTCTAATTTTGAAAATTTTTTTTATCTGAATTCAATTCAAAATTAAATTAATTATCACGCTGTTAATCGTTTTGTTTACGAAAGATAAATTAAAGTAATTAACATGGGTTCAAATTTTTTTACCTAGAACTGTACCTAAGTTGTAGATAGGTAGATACAAGTGGATAATACATCATACACACTATATCGTATTCGTATACATGGACTTATAACAACTATAGAAAATATTATTTTTGTTATTCAAATAGATATTAATTTAATTTTACTCTTTTGTAAATAAAACTTGAAATTTCTAGTTGTCACGATATCTTTTATACATAACAGACAGAAAACAACATAGGTAAATGTATTATGGGTAAAAATGGTATTTTGGGTGATCGTTGAATACAATTTTATTCCTCTATCCTATCGTTATATTACTACGCGAATATAGTTGATGAATTCAGAGAGAGATAATGGGGACAGCTCAGTAATAACTCCCCAATCGTTGAATTAACCCGTTTTTTGCATTTTTGATTCTAAAATTACTTTTTATTCAAAGTTTCTTAATATTCTGAAATTTTGACACCAATTAGGGTAAAAATCATTTCCTGTGGTACATTATATGGACCAAATAGAAAAATAGTTGTCTTTGATGATTAGGCAAGTAATTTTTGTGATATATTTTGTAAATCGTATGAAAGAAGTGACCGTCTGGAATAATTTCTTCAGTTGATATCTCAGAAACTTGTCGTTCTATCCGAAAAAAGAAAAATCTAATGAAATGAAAATCAACCATATGTCACTGTTTTATTAAAGGGCATTTAAACCCAAAAACCACAAAAATCCCTCTCATAAGTCGTTAAGGCGACTAATTTCGAAATATGTTTAGAATCACTCCGAATCCACAGCTTTTTCTTTAGTTAACCTTAAGTTGATACTAAAGTTAGATTACCAAAAGCTAGAGAATAGAAAGTATAAGGTAATTAAATAACCAAAAAATGTTCCTGAAAATTCATCTGGCTCCTCCAAAAAAATTTCTGAATTCACGTTTGTTATAAACCATAAATTTATTTCATTTTTTTTACTATAAATTTATTTCCATTTTTTTATGATGATGAGTTGTAATATATTCTTAAACCTTGTGAGGCGATTTAATTGATGACAAGCGTTAGTACGAATGAAATCTCACAGATTAAAAAAATTAATGACAGATCATTTACACCAGGTTTTACTTTGGCGCTTTTCGATACAGTTATAGTAGCATCATATTTCTTAACATCTGCTACCCGGTCAAGGCATTTATAGGATAATTGGGCCATTTAATGTAGAAATACAATCAATCGTAGATGATCTTAATAATCCCAATCTCCTCTACTATGCTTTATAACAATTCTTCGAATGTTATACCGATTTTGCTGTTTAAAATATAAATAACAGTAAAAAATACATTGTGATTCGTTTAATTTCTAAAAAAAAACTGTTTGAAAGCTGAAAATTGGGAAAACAGTTTTAAGAGTTCAACAGTTTTAAGAATATTGTATTTAAAGCATGTTTTTAATTTATATTTTCCTGGTGCCTTGCGGTTTCCAGTCGATTACCACTCGTGTTATATCGTTAGTTAAATTTTGCATGGTGTGACCCTTCCAGTTCCACTTTCTGCAATGTTAGACTTTCTGCGAATTAGTCGTAAACATTTATTAATAGATGTTTGCAACTGAGCTGTGAGTTTGCCTGTTTCATTTGTGAGTTTGCCAGCTGTGAGTTTGCCATGTTTTCAAACGTTTTTCGAGAAGGCAGATATGACGTTGGTGTTAAATAGTCTCTATTTGATGGGAAAACAATCGTTGTCCGATCCCTAGATATTTGTCAATGCCATATGCTGTTCGGGAAGCCTTTGCCATTCGAGTTTTCATGTCTTTTTCTCTATTATCAATGCTGCCAAGCTAGCAAAAAGTAAAAGTGTCGGACTCCTTTGCTATCTGATAATTTGCGCCTCTCTTCTTTGCCTTCTGCGATTATTTCTATTAGCAATTCATAATAAAATCGAATATCGTGCTGCAGAAATATTTTATTGCTACCTTATGTACATAAAAAAATACTTATTCAATAATATAATATTTCATATTCAGAATGAAGTAGATATTAAATAAATAAAAATTATTAAAATTATTATGAACATTTCTACAATTTTAAATCATGTTCCTCTTACTACTAAACAAGAGTAAGTAGAATTATTATCTACTAACAAACAAAACACAAAATATAAAATAAAACAACATATATATAATATAACAAAACAAAAAGTATAAAGTAAATGAAGGAACGAAATGAATGACTGACAAATAAGACATATTGCGTGCACTAGACATAAATTAATTGTATATACCTCTACCATTACCTTACCTACGTCCTACACCAATCATACCGACTAGTACCTATTTTATTATACTGATCGATGTTGTAAACGGGACAATGCAGACACTTGGGACCCAACTGGGTTTTCCAAAAGGAATTCAAATTAGTATGTAACGCTGAGCTGTATTTGGTTATCGAATTAGACTGCAGGTTCTTGATTGAGATATTCCAATCAGCTCCGAAAAAGAACGAAAAAGAGATTAATCCCCGTACTCCAACTGTGTTACACTATTCTCCCCCCATTTACTGTTATAACTCACTTTGATCCATAAATTATTATATTGCCACCGGATTGCCAGCCAATTTCACTGTTAATCCTTGTTGATATTAGTCACTTTTTTGGAGATTCTTCACACAAAGATCAGCTAGTAGGATAATTGTTTCCGTTTCTTAAACAAAGACCTTAACTTATGTTGCTCATTAACGAACGCAACCTCATTTCGTTTTTGAGTTATTGTGTTTACAGACTCACAGACAAACAACCGGGAATGGACTCTGTAGGTGATTTTATGAACAGTTACTTATACCAAAATTAAGGATTAATATTTCTAATCGTTACAAAGTTGGTTCCAAACTTAGTATACCTTGATATATATTACATACCAATATAAAGGATATAAATATACCGCTATTGTGAAAAGAACGACACAGCCAACGCCGTTAACAAAGTGTTGGAAAGACTGAAGCGCGTGTGGGATCTCCAGATCATTTCTCTTGCTGTTTGTTTTTACTGCTCATGTAAAATAGTAAAGGCACAATTATTCACTAAAAATTATCTGCCAGGTTTTGCAAAAAAAATACATGTTGGTGAAAGCAGTATAATTAGCGAAGCTTTTGTAAATGGTCTGTAAAAGTAGTTGAAATATTTTGTAACTGACACAAATTCTATTCGGGGTGTGCAGCTATGACCTTGTCATCGACTTAAGTCGATGTCATTGACGAGTCATTGACGAGTATGGTGTGTAAATAATTGCTTGATGAATTTTTATACCCAGGGATATTCTCTAAAATTCATCAGGAACACCAAATGTTTAGGAAAAGAATTTTGGTAATTAAAATATGTGTGTCTACTTTTTGACCCACTCATTGTATACAAACTGGTTCACTCTTCGTTTGAACTGTTAGCTCTTGTAGTATTACCATTGTTATTGTTACAATTTTAAAAGTTCAAACCACCATCAACCAGATACACCACTAACAACACCGCCAATCTAATATTACTTCGTATATGTATTTACTAGCAAGCAACTTCTACATAAAATAAAATAAATATAGTTTGGTGCTTTATTATTGGTGATTTGAAAGTTTTTGTCTTACGCCAAGCCATTTAAGAGACTCAACCTGATACTTCGAGCTATTGTTGCGAATACGCTGTTTCCGACCCTGTTCACTGAAAGTAGTATGGCCATTATAAAGTGAAGTTTGTAAAAACATGTGCATATAAACGTGCGCTTTTTTAACTCCAGCCATGTTACTTCCTTTGAAATTAATAAGAAAGTACCTTTTTTTTATTTTTTATCAGCTCTGTTTCATGTAAATTATGTACACTTAAATTATATACCTATATATATCGCTTCACGAACGAAGGAAAATTTCATTTCAAATACACCTAGATTAACACTATTTATTTATCATTCTTGCTAAATGTTTTGTACTTCGTTAGATCACTTCTTGTCTCACATGAACGTAACTAGAAGCTTAATTATCAATAAATTTTTTATGCTCATCAAACAAACAATATCTGGGCAATCAATCAAATTGTGGCTTTCTACACATAATCGAAAATTTTCAATATTTATCATCAGCTTATATATAGGAATTATAAACCAAAAACCACTTTAATAAATAATTCATGGCAGTTATAGAGCCATTATTTAATACAGAAATCATTCCGTAAATCACTATTATACAGAATGTATACAAAAAATGTTACTTTTGTCCATAGTTTAGTAATGTTGTTACAATTTTAGTTCAGAAAGTCCCACCGCTACCTGAAAACACATTATTGCTATTTTACTAATTAGAGACGTAGATCTCTGAAGAGTATCTGGGTCATCTCGTGTGGATGCAATGCAACAGAGTTGAGCTAATTAAAAATATTGTGGCTACAGTTGAATCCATTTGAGAGGACCTAGATACTCTTCAGAGAGCTACGTCTTCAATTATTAGAAGAGCAATAATGTGTTTTGAGGTAGCGCGAGAATATTTATTAGTTACAAACATGGGTAGTGACTATTGGCCCATCCTGTATATTTTCTATAGCATCACACATCAAAAACAACTGCATTGTCCTCATAATACAATCGTAGAAAATATAGAATCCTTCACACTATGTATTCTAATACTCAACCTTTAATATAATGTTTCTTTAAGAAATTATATCCATTTCATATTACTTTATTGCATAATTGACTTACACTAAGAGCCACGAGAAATCTATGGATTCCAATCCCATAATAGATGCGTTCGTGCCGTTTCATGTAATCTCAGTCCAGGTCTTTTTCTTAATCCAGCAAGCGGCACGAGGAGTCGACGTCACTACATTGTTAAAATTCCAATTAAAAATATTTAAAGCCTACTCCGATAACTTGCACTCACAATTTATTCGAAATATAATGCTTTCAAATTTTTTCTTAAAACTGAGCGCCATGTATAATGTCAATACAAAATTGGAAGTTTTTAATCAATCGTATTCGGTTTATTTATTCTTAAACTTAAAAATCGATGGGAATGGGCTCGCATATTTTATGTAAATCATAGCTTTTAATTTAATAGCCAGTCTCATCCTAAAATATGTAAAAATCTTGCCCCCATTTTCAGTTATGTTTCAGTATTACATCTTTTATCGATATTTGATTTTATCAAAATCTCTTCGTCAAAAGCACATTAATCTTATATTTTGCTCTTTGGAATTAGCAATTAGTATTGCATCTTGTTACAGTCTTGTCTAAAATTTCTTAATTCCTCAAATGTTCTTACAAGTGCCGGCATTTTACAGAGTGAATCTTCCTTCAAAATTGTGTACTATTTTCTGTTTGAAATCAGAAAATGGAAACTTAACACTATGACATATTCATACATTATTGATTCTCGAACTAGAGTATTGCTATCTTCGTTTAATGAAGTATATCTTTTTTCCGATGTTTTTTTTTAAGGTTATAGTTGTTGACTGGTTTTTGTTTTGATTAGATTTTCAATTGTTTAATCATGCAATGTTTTTTGTTTTACTTTAATAATACAATAAAAACTATTATTTGTCAATAGGGGTAATATTATTATTGACATTTATTTTAAGGTGCATGATAATTATTTATTCAGTATATCCACTCCTTCTTTTTATGTTTACAATTGGGAAAAAATTGATTTCTTACTAACTCAAAAATCTTTATTGGAATTTTATTCGGGATTTTAGTATCATAACCTCAGTTTTTTCATTTATAACCATTAATACTCTTATTTAAGTTGTTGGTATGCGTACAAAATCCATTTATTGTCAAATAAGCTGTAAGGCATGGAAGCTTGTGATTTTCGAGGTATGATATCAGCCTTAAGCAATGTTCAAATCATACTTCAATAATAAGAAAGCTTCTTTTCATTGCCATGGTATCATAAATAAAGATCAGTTTTAACCGAAATGCTTAAACGATTAAAATTGTGTACAATAATCTGGTGAGCACAACATAAATAATAAATACAGGAAAAGGTATTTGGAAATATTATGTATTACTAAAATACGATCGAGTTTAATTTTATATAGAAAATTATTAGAGAAGGTATATCACTATACCACTTTACCACAGTTTTAGGCCCGTCGCCTTTTTTCTGATACTTCGGCTAGTTCCATAAAATTTGAAACCTAAATTCAAGTTTTTTACCCCATAGAACTTACAACAAACTGGTTTGGTACACTTCTATGACCGTGTTTGAAATAAAAACAATTTTTCGAGAAAATGTTTCGAAACATATGAATGTTTCGCTTAATAAAGCATTTCAAACTAATTGAACTACACCAAACAAATCAGATTTCTCAAGTCATTTTTAATTAAATAAAATTTTTCATTTCTTCAATTCCTTAGTGTTCTTAAATGACTTCAAATATTGCTAAAACAAGTATGCCATAAGAAACATTGACAATATTAAACAAATAGAAAGGTGCATCCAAAAGCATTAACTGAAGAAACGAGTTGTTGTTTATTAATCGAATATCTATCAGAACTACCATACATGAAACAAATATAACCAGAAAAATGATAAGGAATCCCTAAGAGAAAACTATTTTACCTCTACTCTACGTTTAATAATAACTCTCATTCATGTTTATTAACTATACAAAAAGCAAAATTCAAACAAATTTGATACAGAGCGTCAAGATTTTTATATTTTTTAAGGTAAAACAGACTCGAAAAATTGTGCACCAATTTTTTTTTTACATATAAAGCACCACCAATCTCTATAAAACTGGATAGAGAATCTATATAATCATTATGTTGGGAGCAAAATGAAACTATTGAATGATGTATATATTGGTCATGAATTTGTTACGATTTCATAGAAAGCAATAAATTTTTTTAATTACACGTTTTTTTTATTAATTTCTTATTCTGGCCAATCGTTTAGAGGCGCGAGTTTGTAGCTCTTTATATCAATTTCAAAAATGGGTTTTCTATCCTATTATACAAAGATCGGTGATAAAGAGTAAGACCAAATGAGATTTTCTTATGCAAAAACAAACTGTTTTTCGGGGGAATTCTAATAGTTTCTCCACTAATCAATAACAGATTTTTTTCAGAAACAGTAAATTTGGACAAAAAATCCTTATTAATCGGAAACAAACCATGCCTAAAATATTCACTTAAATCAGTAAAATAACTTATTTTCAACTAATTATAAAGTAAAAAATGTAGTTTATTTATTTATTTATTTATATATTTTACAATTTCCTGACCATTAAATTAACCTCATTTATTTTATTTTTTATATACTACCTAACTATATAAATACACAATCACATTATTTACAATTTGATAGTGAATAATATAATTTATTATAATTTGAAATATACAAAAAAATTTTATAAATTATTACCATTGATTAGAAAAATATTCTACAAATCATAAAATTATAATGATTATACATAAAATAGGCTTGTATACAGCTGTTTAAAAAGTTCATATGAATTCACTAGTTCTGTTTTTAGTTATTCACTAGTTCTGTCCATACACTTCAAGGAAAATGAAATGATGATTTTGTAAAGATGATAGTTTTTCAACAATCCCGTCCAAATAAAAAAAAAAATAGCATAATTTCCTTGAAAAATAACACCATGATTTCTTTTAGACAGAGTTGTTGAACCTTTAACCACCACACTTAATCATATCGTTGGCTTCCGTTTACGTAACATCAATGCTTAGCGGCCTTGTAGATTATAATAGAAAGCTCGGAAACACCATCAGAAGATCGTCAATTTTTGAAAATGTTACATTTACATCAAGTTAAAGCAACTAGCTTGTCTTTGGTGGATAATACTTCATTAATTGTCATGTCTCATGGAAATTCAATTCATTTTATGATTTTTGTAATTTTTATGAAATTTTCCGCATGCAAAATCACTTCGGAGTATCAAGTGTGAGTACCATCGGGTGCTAAGTAAGGGATTAACATAGCCTAACTGAAATCTTGAACGACTAAATTATCGATCGATTCATTTTTCACAAAAAGTATGTTAGAATAGTCAGAGAACAAGCAGGTCGAAAGGCGGGCGTCATCATTGTTCTACTCGCTAACGAATATTGGTAACTTTTAGAATGAATATGAATAAAATTTTATTACAACTTCATTATTATGACGAGTGTGTCGTAGCAACGAATACATTTGGTACATACAATATCTAATTAAAAAATTGCAGTGAGGTACGGAAACGAAATTGAAAGTTGTTTTTTTTTTTTGGCGGAAGCAGCTCGAAAAAATATACCATACGTCTACTGATGTTACTTTTTTTTCTTACTTAAGAAACAGCTTATATTTAGGCGCTACAATTAATATAATATGACGAATCAAATTTAATAACTATGAAATATAATTTTATAAACAAGGAGTATGAAGTAGATAACAAAATATGTAATTCGAAGGTTTCGTGGAGATTTGGTATCAAGAACTATTTATGTTCAAACAACGAATCTATATCTATAAAAATGTGTCTTCACATTTTTCAGACCACTCAGTACGGGCGAAAATTATTTAGTATTTAGTAAGAATGAAATGCAAGGAAAAATCAATTATATTTTAGAAAAAATCAAATCAATCCTTGGAAACTTACTGGAGCAATTGGTGTTATAAATTATTTGACATTAAAATCTTAAAATTCATTATAAGATTGCATTTGCTATTCCTGACAAAAAAGGGCTGTAGCTTCCATCGAACTATTGTCAAGTTTAAAAACTTGAACCTTTTTTACACCCTAATCTTCGTACGTTAAAAAGTGATCTGTCATCATTACATAGTTTTTGCTCATGTTATTATAAACAAGTGAAAACAAACAATTGACTGAGTTAATTGTTGAAATACCATGTATAGTCAGTGTTGATTTCTTTATCACATTACATATACCAATATGTGACTCATACATAACTGATAATCAAGTATAGTACATATTATAAAATTTCCGCCCTAATTGTCGCCCTCACGGGTAAACAGTGATGTTTACGAAAAAATGTTTCAAACAAAAGTTGTTTAATTTTTGATAAGGAACATTTTTTAGATTTAAACTTTTATTCTATCTCTAACGGTTTACAAGATGGGTACTATGGACCCATGACCCAATTGACCCATGATGCTCATTTACGAACTTGACCTCACTTTTTACGTCCTAAGCACGCTGTAAAAATTTCAGCTTGATATCTCTTTTCGTTTTTGAGTAATCGTGACCACAGACGGACGGACGGACGGACGGACGGACGGACAACCGGAAATGGATTAATTAGGTGATTTTATGAACACCTATACCAATTTTTTTTTTGTAGCATCAATATTTTTAGGCGTTACAAACTTGGGACTAAACTTATAATACTATGTATATTTCATATATACATGGTATAAAAACCCAGCACTTTTTGACTATAAAGTAGATACTTTTAGTTACAATATTCTAATAAAATTTTAATATATCATTCACATTTTAAATAATATTTTAATATTATTGGATGGTTATTTATTACAATCAATTCTTAATAATAATAACAACCTATTGTATGGGTACCTACACCATACCATATCATATTATAATGTTATTTGAATCAAATAACTACTATATTGTATGAGGTATGTCTGTCTGCATGTATTGTATATACTTTTTTATTTATCAATGCTTACCCTATCTAAACAATAGACATGTACAAAAAGTTTGATATATATTTAATAGAGATAATAAGATAGGATATTTTGAAGCACCTTACGCGTCCTTTCCGTGGGAGGGAAGAGAAGAAACACTTCCAGAAATATATCTGTAAAAACTTATCCCATGAATGGCGTTTAAGTAGACTAAAAATGAAAAATTCCAGAAGAACTATTTACCGGATTTAAACAATTAAATGAAAATGAATTCTATTTATTTAATTACAATTTTTTCTCGTTATCTTAGTTAACTAAGCTAGATTAGTAATAGACAGAAAAAACACTTACGTCTAAAAATTATAAAATACAATAAAAAGTATTATTTTTATACTTTTTTTACTGAAAATTCAAAATTGCCTAAATGGCTAAATTTTGAAAATAGATATAGCCCATTTGCCGGTATAGAGCCCAATTTGGCAATATTGCGGATAGTTAGTGTGTGTATTTTGTGGATTGAGCGAATCGGGTAACTCGGCATTTGATCTTTGAATGTCAAGGTAAGTAATAATGAAAGGTAAAGTATGATTGCAGATTACATAGAGAACTTGATGAGTGAAAGAAAAATGCTTTAACCAAAGAATTTAGCACTTTTATCCTAAAACAGGCTAGAAAAAGAATATTAAGATTTCATTTTCTTCACTTGACTTGTATATCATATCTGTAATAAAATTGCCTATAAAGTAAATAATAATAAAAAAAATAAATTACTCACTTATATATTCTTTTTCTAGCCTGTTTTTAGCTACGGATATCTCCCCGTGAAATTTCGCTAGTGAAATAGGTTAGATAGTAGATTTTAACCATCTTAAAACAGTACCTAAATAAATTTATATTGTGAATTATCATAGATGTGATTTCAATAAAAATCTATATATTATTATACCGATATATTGACTGTAGTTTTGAAGGCATTAAGGCACCCTATGAGAAATATTAAAATGGTCTCAACCCAAAATGATTTGTTATTTGCTGATTATATTTTTCCCGATTTTATATCTGTAGAGTTTCAAAGATAGTAATACCTTCTATCTCTCAATTATTGATCATAAAATCAGAATTCCAATTTTTGTGTCGTCTCTATTATTGCAAACATTTTATCATTTTCCTCCTTTCTCGCGGTATCTCTAATTCAGAAAGTAAATATTGATTTTCTTTGCAGGGTTAAGTTGATTAGATATAAATGATGTTTATCAACCACATTTTCGATATTATACAAATTCTCTGTACATGCATGTATAGTGTATACCAATAATACTCTTTAGTAACTATAATAACCACAACCAACAATCATTATATCTATCATATATGAAATGACAACATACATTGCTGATGTCGCACGTTGTCTTGTCAATGTAATCAATCTTAACGATTATTGATTATTATTATAGTATTCTACATAATATATACATTGATAATACCGTAGCATGATATCAAATTTCAATATAGAAACATTTGACTAGACAAAAGTAGCCTAGAGGTACAAAATTTTTTTTTCTGTTGCAAGTACTCATTTACCAAAATACTTCGTTTTGGTTCTAAAAATTTATATTCTTATTTTTATACGCATGATATTTGGTTGACAGCAATCTGGAAGCACACGCTCATATTGAGTGAAATTAAAAAATAAAGAGTAGTTGAAAACTCATCTGAATTGATGGAGGAAAAACATTACCCCCAGATTACTCAGTATAAAGATTTAAAAAATACTCGTTTTTTCATACTTCTCCGATTTCTAAAAGGTGATTTCTGAAATTTGAATCTGTAAAGCGGTGATGTGGGATTTTTTCGATATTCATTTTCACCGCTACTTTCAGCCCATTAAAATGCCTTGTGTAAACACTTTCTGAAGTTTCTTCTTCACCGTGGCCATACTTTACCCAACTTTTATCAATATTCAGCCACAAATTTCAATGATCCAGTCATTTTGATCCTAGGGCATATCTTTCTAATTTAATATTATTTCCATCGATAATATTAGTGTTTTGAACGGTGATCCTGACCATCACCAAGTTTTCCTTCAAACCATTGTGACTGGAACTGAACATAGACTTTGCTATTTCATTTCAATTCCGATGATTTTGCCGTCTTTAACACTTTTTAAATACATTATGGCTATCTGAATTAAGTCATGAAATATCTTGCTCTCTTATTCCATAGATTTTCGTTTATATTGCAATCATTCTTTTTCGATTCGATTCCGTACGCTGAAATTACTCTTCATCTTATTTGATTTTTCAAAATCAAGGACTCGCTTGTTCTACAGTTAATTATAAGATCGTTATTCTTCCAGTTCTTTCTTGCGGTTATTTATATATTAAAACTTTACTCAAGATTACTTTTGGTGACCATACACTGTAGAGAATATCTGGGGCTTTCGTCTATCCCATCTTTGTCAATGTCCTCGGTTGTTCGACGGCTGTATTAGGTGAAACATAAAATACTTCACGTTTACGATCAACTTGCAGCTTTATGCAATGGATAATACAATATAATAATATAACCGTATATATTCCTACCTACTATGTACAGACTATAAGCAATCTAATATATTAAAATTTTAATTTATACAATGTGTGTCAATAGCAATCATTATTTATTTAAATTAATTGCTTTTATTATTATTATTATTATTATTATCGTTTTATTTGTTGTTTATTTATTTATTTTTTATTTATTTTCGTTTTTTTTTTTTTTTTTGTCTTTTTTATTTGTTGTGTGTGTGTATTTATTTGTTATTTGAATAAATAACAACAACAACAACATCACATTATATTTATTTTATTTCAAACAAATAATAATGTTGTTTTCAGTAAATATTTTTTGTGTGGGTGGGTATATTGTTGTCCTTATGTTTTATTTGAGTAAAACAACATTTTTGTTTAAATTTTATTTGATTGGTTATACTTACTGAATGAGAATGGAAATTGGACAACAATAAATTCAATAAATTAAAATTGGTTTGATTTTAAATGTGTTGATTTTAAGAGTAATTATGTAATAAGGCTAAGACGATGCTATAACTATTCTTGCCTTTATTTATTTATTTTAAATATTATATATTATTTCTCTTACATTTCCTTTTTTTCTATTACACCGCTTTATCAATTTTCATGATTTATTCCACATTTCAAAGCTGATCATGCCCAAAGGCATGGCAAAGGCATTAGGTTAGGTTAACTCTAGCAGCTCAGCTGGTTGAGGCGTTACCAATTCCGTTTTCGGTATGCCTAGGGTAGCGGGTTCGATTCCCACCGTCACAAAAAAAATTAATTTAATTAATAGTTGTGATGGGCTGGTGTTGTGCTTGGTATATGCATGAAGGTGCACTCAGCCTCTGAAAATAATTGAGGAGCTGAAAAATGTAATTATCAGCAAAAAAGTGGTAAAACACATATATGTATCACAATAGGCTCTTTGTGTCCTTCGTGGACAGCCAATATCACTTAACCCAACCTATCGTGCCCATGGTCTAAAACGGTCTTAACGATAAGCCTGCCTTCCTTCAAACTATTGAGGCTGAAACTTACTTAAGACAAACTTTGTTACTTCATTCTAATGAAATTTCTTTTCAACAGAACATTCCTATACTTGATTTTGCCGTCCTTACCGCTGTTAAAATAAATTATGGCTATCTGAATAAGTCATGGCACATCATGGTCTAAAAATATACTTCACCGATTTAGATTTTATGATATAATATTGTTCAGTATGTAATTTTTATATCATATCTGTTATAAAACTGCCTATACACAATAAAAGAAGTACCTTAATGTTTCTATTTCTAGCCTACTTTTAGCCACCGCATTGAGAAATTCCGCATGGATTAACTAGTTTAGCTGTGTATACATAAAAATGGAAAAATCTGAAATAGTTTTAGTAGATTTCTAGATCAAAGTCAAACCCTGGATGCAATTGATATGAACAAATTTAGCTTGAAATATTTTTCAAGCAAGTTGTATCTGAGTAACCATAGAAGAGAGATTAAGGGGTGTCTAACGACTTCCAAGACATACAATTAATTGTTCATGACCTTTTTGCTAACTGTTTAATTTAAAGGCATTTTAATAATTTTTAATATTTGATTCACCAAATTTAATTTAAATAGGTGTTTTTATATTCATTATCCATATTTACAGTACTGGTCACATTCATTTACTTTACAGGTTCGTATTCGGACTCTACCTACATAAATTAATAATGAATAAATAAATAAGTGAACGCTATGCAACCCAATAGACAGAGCATTTACGTGCTCTGTTTCTAATTACAACAGTATTATAATTGAAACTTTTTTGAGATTAGAAATGACTTACTAGAACAGAACCACTTCAAAGTTTTATAATACTCGTGCAATAGTAAAAATTTATATAATTATTTTATAAGAAAATAAAAAGTTTTTCAAACACTTTGTACTTCCTTTTATTTCATTATAATTAACAAAGTTTAATATAATTTAAAAAAGTAATTAAAAAGAAATTCTTGTAAACACTTTTATGACAAGATTGATGTAATTTTTTATGTCATTTGAACTATACTACTTTTTTTTCTTATTGTTCTTGAAAAAATAAAAATAAAATTCCGTCGATCATGCATGAAAGCTTAGTGGTCCTAAAGTTTTAAAAATGAAAAATTAAGTCATTATCATTAATTCAATGTCGTAAAAGGTACATGTGATTTTTCGGATTTCAAGCCTGCCATAATTCTACGTCCATGGAGTTAAAGATTGAAAGTTTCACTTGTTAATCAAATAAAATTCGTATCACTCCGAAGACTACAAAATCACTCTCTCAGACCTATGAACCCAGACAATATTATCCTCTGAAATTATCAGTACAGTCGGGGAACCTCACACATAAAAAGTTCTCCACAGAACGGTCCCCCGATTGTAATTACGATTTTACTTATCATAAACCATTTCAGATGATAATATTTTCTTGTTTCATAATTTTTAGAGAGTGATTTTGTAGTCGTCGGGATTTCAGTTTTCAAACTTTTTTATGCCTTGTATGTTAAATATATACAGGTATGCTAAGTTTAGTTCCAAGTTTGTAACGGTTAAGAATTTTGTTTTTCGAATAAAATTTTGGTATAGGTGTTCATAAAATCAACTATTTAGTTCATTTAAGGTTGTTTGTCCATCTGCCCGTATGTCCGTATGTCTGCCTGCCGACACGATAACACAAAAAAGAGAACGATAACTCGAAACGAGATATCAAACTGAAATATAAAAAAAAGAGATATCAAATGTGGTCACGACGTAAAAAGTGAGGTCGATTTCGTAAATGAGCAACATAGGTCGATTGGATCTTGGGTCTGTAGGACTCATCTTGTAAGCCGTTAGAGATACGCCAAAAGTTAAAACAAAGTTCCTTATAAAAAAAACTTTTGTTGATCCATGAGAGTGCAAATTCGTTGAAAAACGTTATATAGTACGTATATACCTATTATACGTATACGTGATACCAATTGTTTATATTTTTAAATTATACGTTACATATATTATGTATGCGTTTGTTTGTTTATTACTATATCCACAAATGAAGTGATGGGAAAATACTTTTATTACTTGGTGCGTAAGAGTGGCTATCTTTCTTTATTTACATGACGTAAAAAAACATACGATTGCGAAACCAAGACTGTTTATACATGGTATTTCAACAATTTACTCAATCAAATGATTGTTTTTACTTGTTTTATTTAAACTATGTTGGGGTTTTTTACATGGTACTTTGACTAACATAGACTCTTACATTAATGTGAATAGAAAGGCGGACATATGAAAATTCATACCACATTCATACAGAACTACAAACTTGTCAAACACATAACCCTTGCCATCGTCTGGGTAAAAAAGTCTCTAAGAAGCTATACTTCTAGTCATTTTCTATTTAATGACTAAATCTGAGTGTCTGTTCTAGCACGTTCCTCATATTCGAATTAGTATAATTTTGAAAATTTATTGCGTTTCAGGTGGAAAAATATCTATACTTTGGTTTTGAATCCTATAAACAAAATTCTTATTTTTATCAATTGTTCAATCCATTTTTCTGTATAACTTATTTTCACCAAAAAATTTTATACTAAAAAACTGATTAATAAAGTTTTTGTTGATATATATCAAGATATATACATACATTTTTTGTTTGTATAATAATTTTGCAAAAAGTTTGACTATTAAATTTCCACATCAATAACTTTTGTATCTTTTGGTCGAATGGAATTTTAATAATTTCAAGCCAACCCATCAACCACCAAAAACTTACAACCAAAAAGTAAGTAGACTGAAATAAATATATAGCTAGTAAAAGTTATGTATTCGAAAAATTATTTATTAATAATAGCAACACGTAGATAATTGAAAATTCTAAAATATAAATTTTATAAATACGAATTTTCATGATTGGTCCGCAGGCCCACGCCCAATAAACTTGATAATAATTTTCCGCTCCGTAAAGCTTGGAAAAGTTTTGTTTGCCAACCCAAGCTTCATATTGAAAAATATCAGTTTTTATTGTTTTTCTATCATAAAGATAATCGAATAACAAATAAAAAATCATTTTGCATCGTCTTTGAATAACACGGGTTCAAGACCGACTCCTTAAAAACCACAATTTTGTGAATATCATTTAAAGAGAACCCAATTTTATTGAAGTTGGACAAAATGATTTTTCATTTTTCATTGGATGATGTTTTCATTAGAATAACAAAAAAGAGATATCTAATTTCTTTTTTATTTAAGACGTTGATTACAGGATATAAAGAGCACATTTACAAAGTCCCGCGATGATATAACCGATAGGCTTTTTGGGCTTGGGTCTGCAGACTCATATAAAAACTATTCTGTAATGAAATTTTTTGGTTACAAACAAAAAACTTATGTAATATCGCTTTGATCGTTGTTATAAAAAGTTTTAGAGCAAATAAATTAACATTAAACTAAAAGTCTCAGTCTATAACTTTGAAGTTTAATAATAGTTCCCGAATCTATTCTGTGTTGTAATTTTTGAGTATACAAATTACTTGATGAATAAAATTAATCGAAAAAAAAAGTCTTTTGTAATTAAAAACTTATCTACTTAATTTACTGTCAAAACAGTCCTAATATTATTTTGAAAGATAATTCATGAAAATTATGAAAAATACATTAAAAAACAACTCTTTTCATTGTATATACAGACGTCGAATGAGATTTATTTTCGATTAGTACTTTTTTCACTTAAGAAATACGGTATCTTAAATTTTGTTGTTGTAGTTAGTTTTTTTCTTTCTGTTTCACTTTCTGTGCCGTTTTAAGTAGGTACACTATCATGTTCAGCACATAACTTTAAACTGACTTAAAAATTTTTATACAATATATCATATTATTCCCTTTTAAGTATAGACTTATGTTTCAAACAGGGGCAATTGTTTCAACAGTTCAGAAAGGATTCAAAGGCAAACTTTTTGTGACGTCGACTTTTTTTAAATTTTAGTACGTCTGAAGAACATATCAACATTGAACTGAAGCTTTTTGAATTTTTAAACAAGTTGAGCTAATGTCAAAAAAGTCACTTTTTAGCTTTACTTTTTAGCCGCAATACTCTTATAATATATGTTTTCTTTCTTTTTTTCCGTGCGCACTTTCTTACCCCCTATATGTTGAGCTAAAAAGATAGATGTATGTAAGTTAAATCAGCTTCAAAGAAGTTCGTTTGTTCATTTGATGGAGATTCCTTTTTAATGTGCGGTTGACCTTACGCTTCTAAAACCCTAAAAAAACTGGATTAAAAAAATTGAAATATGTGAGTAGAGAGGTCATGTCGAGGAAGTTATTTTTAGTAGTGTCAACTCTGACATAGGTATTTTATGTTTTCAAAAACATGAAAAAACAAAAAATCATCTATTGAGTACGAAATATGACCTCTATGAAGTACTCCCGCTTTTCACGAATTGTTTTCTTTTTATTTTACTTTTTAATTATTATTCACTTAAAACTTCATCATCATAATTCTGTATACATCCACTCAACTCAGGTAAGCGTATGGTGACATCTTATATCAGCTACTTTTATAACAAAAAAGGAATAATCTAAACAAAATCAGTTTCAAACTTATAAACAATAAAATAGGGAAAATGTAGTATGTAGAGCTAATTCAATGTATCAAAAATCATTCTTTAGTTACTAGTTACTAACATTTATTGATAATTACTGGACAGAATTTTTGTTAAACGAATGTATTTTATGAGAATGCAGGTAGGCTGATGAATGATCGTCAATATTGTCTTGTGTTCGAATAAACTAAAAATTATATTTCTATCTCTGTATTTACAAATTGTCCATTGCCCAATCATTGATTATTGGTGATAGTTACATTAAAATTTAAATACGCATGTTAAATATTTGAGGAGCTAAAATTTCAAATACGAACAGTAATGTACCTTGAATCATAATCTAATGAACCATTGACACATGGAAAAACGTATGTACAAAATTTTACACTTAAATTATTATTTTTTATTAATTTTCAAGTATCCGCAATCAAACACATATTTTACGCCGATGAATTGACACTACTTACTTTAATCACGCTATCCGTTCCCAAGTTATAGAAGAATAACTCTTAATTTCTTCTAAACTGCTATATCGTATAGCGCCAAAACGGAGCAACTTTTACTAGGACATGTTTAGCTAAACTGACTTATTTTGTGCTAAGTTATATTTATATTTACATAAATATTTTTTAATGCATGCATAAATTTTAATTCACGGTACTACACCTCCCCCTACAATTTAATTCACTTCCAGTAACAAGTAGTAACTTTGTAGTATGGTTCAGTTTAACTAAAACTGTTCTATTATAATATATTGTTTAGTATGTGATTGAAACTTTAGTCAAGATTGTTTATAACAATAAACTGCTCGTAAACTTCAACATTAAGATTATATTGTTGAGATAACATTAATACTTATCCTCAATAATCGAAAAAAGTCATTAAATAGAAAAAAGTGTCAGCATAATATAGTACTGTACAATATTCATCAATTTTAAGCTGATAGCACAAAGAAGTATTTTTCAGTTTAAGAGAATGTCAAGAAGAAATTCCAATTAAGTCGGTTGGATTTTGGATATCTCTTTTGTCATTGAAATGAATAGGGATGAAATGCACCTGGAACTTGAGTTTTGCTCTAATTGCGTTAAGTAGTGAAAATTTCTCATTTTAAAATCTCTTTAAAATGTCACGTCTTTTAGCAATATATTCAACTCAATACCATTTACCGCCCCTTTAACAAACTTTTTTTTTTCATTTTATCATAACAAATTAACTTTAGATTCAACCAAACTTCTGAATTTCCAACTATAAAGATAAATAACAGCCTAAAAAACATATTTGACAAACACTCGGATCAATCGTCATTATTTGACCTCTTTGATACTTTTTCAGACTATCCCTTGAATCATTCTTAATTAATCATCCGATAAACATTTTTCCAATTCATCAAACTCGTTACATTTGTTAACCCTAAAAAATTAAAATTAATCGAAATAAATCCTAGAATAGGTATACTTTTAAATGAATTTAAACGATTTAACACGGCGATGTTAACAAGGTTGATTTAATATAATAATTAAATTATACGAGAAATTTATCATGAAATTTAATATAATTTAGTTTTGTAGTATTATTGTAGACGAAAACGAACTCTCAACAACACACAGTTTATTTCCTGAACAATGAAAATGCAATTTATTTTAAAATTAATACACAAAAACCTTTTCATAACAACATGTGGGTAGTTCATATTGACCGTGAGCCAAAAATGAACACTAAATCCTACGATACGTTTTACCTTTTGGAAGATTGATAAAATTGAATTGAATTGAAAATTATTTATTAATGTCGTCATTTTACAATATTAAATTACAATACGTCCTAGAATCTATAGTTCCTAGCCTAAGCTTTACCTATAATACACCATCTTATTAATTAAATACATCCAAATATATAAATATTTTACATCGTTTATATAAACATTTTACATTTTACATTTTATCAGCGTACCTACTTTGATTTTCGAAATAACGGTGATGATCTTCAAACGGATAAGAAAATGTTGTTAGAACAGAGCTGAGAATACTCTCAATCAAATCACCATTCAAACAAACAAACAAAATAAAAAGCGACTCATTCATAAAGGAGCTACTTTAGCACTAACGAATCGATCAGACCTGGATTTGTGTCATCGTAGCTCCTAAATGGATTAACCGATTGGAATGGTTTTTGTTTGATGGCTAATTTGTTGAAAAATGTTCTTATCTATGTTTCAAGTTCTAGCTTAGGGTTCCGTACCCGATATCAAGAGGTGGTGATTTACAAAAAGATGTGTAAAACCCTCTCAAAATCACCTTTTAAACAAATCAATCAGACCAGCTTTTGTGTCGGGATTTTCTTTAATTTTCCAATTTAAGTTTTGTTTAAATACGCTTTTCTTAGTTTGGTATGTCTCTGTGTATTTATGTATCTGCATATAATGTTTTTATTTAACGGAACCTAAACGGTATTTCCATCACACGGTATTTGGTAGTTTAACGGTAGTTTAAACGGTATTTCCATCACACTTACAATGGCCGATTAACGTAAAAATCGTAGAGATAACATTCCATAAAATTAATAAATAATAGTTAAGAAAACTAAAAAACATACTTTTTTAGCTAGCGTTTTTTTAAATAGTTTTTTTATACTATTATTTATTATTATCAAACTTTCCTCTATCAATCCTCCAAAAATCATGTAAAACGAATCATAAAATTTTCATATCTTCATGGGCTCACGTTCTGCAACTACCTATCTTGTAACAACTCTATATGGAGTAATATTATATGCGTAGATTATAAATTAAAAGTTTTATAAAAGTTTCTGGTGTTGTAGCTATTACCTACAAAATAATCATAATAATTATATTATTCAACCATTTTCATTTTACAAATGTTTCAAACTATATTTTATATGATTGTATACAGGCAGGTTGTTATTAATTAAAACTTCATTCAGAACAGTACTAGGCATTAGTTACTTCCTATTTTTGCCTCTCTTATACACACCATTTATTAGAATCTCTTCAAAAAAACATTTCGAGGAATGATAAGCGACACCAAGACCAAAAGTAAGGACTGTATTTAACCATCTTTGGTTAACACATTTAGTGTATTGGGTTTGCATATTTATCTTATTCATTGGACATGATCTTGATAGTCTTGTTTGGTTTTGCATATGACTGTAGCTGCGGTCTTTCAACTTTTGTACACATATTAGCAGCTACTTTGCTTTCTTGAACTATCGTTTCTTGAGAATATTAGCTATTCTTTTAAGTGTTGTTGCGGTAATACGATGAAGATTACACGTCTGTGAAGAGCGCACGGGTAAGTTATACCAGGTCACAACGGCTATGTAAATTTTAAATGTATAACGTGTTTTTTTTTTTTTTATTGCTATTGATGATATAAAACAGACATTGACATAGAAATGTCCCGTGTACAATAATACACAATATTAAGATATATCCGACAATGACCCTAGACGCGACAATGAGGTCGGGTTAAAATTGTATAAAAAATTGCTAAATTTTAACATAACCCTTCAACTCATCCTGTATGATCCATCAACAGTTCAACGTAGTTCTATAATAGTAATCATATATTTAAAATCAAATAAACATTTATTTAATTAAAATTAATTAATGTGATTTAATTAATAACAAATAGTATTTAAATATTTGTGTAACGGGTTTTCCATTTAGAATGATCGAAATGTAGACGTAAATTAAGCAATTTTTGTATGAGATCATAAAACATTTTTTATTTGAAAAAGTAATTTAAGCCAATTTGTGTGATATATTGCGATGTTACTCTCAACTCCAATAGGCAGCGCGCGTAATTAATAACAAATTTTTTTCGATTACTCTACCACATTGGATTAGAAACCAATTAAATGTTACTCCCAACTGCAATAAGCGGCGTGCGTTATTGAAAACAAATGAACAATTTTTCGATAACTCAACCCTACAGGCTCAGTTTGACATCATCGATGGTATTGTTTGGGTTTACTATTTAGAGCACACTAAACCTTACGTTTTGATGCGGTCGTATAAATATCGGATTCATATTGACGATATAAGGCAATGGAAATCATGTATTATTAGGTCAGTCGCTCAAACTGAACATTAATTTTGATTAAAATTGCATTGCATGATTTTCCAATATTAATTAAACAGCACTACCCAGTCAAGTGTTAATTAATAAGATTTTTTATTGTGAAATGGCATAAATTTTAGTTACAAAATTTTGAGAATTCGTATCTGATTTTTAAAAGTGGATATTATTATATTATTTCTTTTATTACTATTAAATTATATGATTTTTAATGGAAAACCCTTTATTTGTAGTATTTGTACACGCATATAAATATGAATATTTAATATTTATTAAATGGCATAAAAGAAATAAATATCATAAATTTTATATCTATAAATCAAATTGAATATTAAATTTTGTAATGTAAATGCAAATACTAAAATATTCATTATTATTATGGTATGAGAGCGGGCAGCGTTTTCAAGCGTGAATTTTACTTAAACTGAATTTTGGAAATATTTTTTCTTCTTGAAATTAGCTTATTGCAAAACTTCCGAATTTCTGTCTAGTAAGCTGAAACTTCATTCTTTTACTATATAACTAAATTATAAAAATATTCATTCAAAGCTTAGTTTTTTTAACATTAAAAAATTGATTGGCGCGGTTAAAGTCGGCAATTTTCTTCTCCTACAGGAGTCGGATTTTCTTCAGTAGACACAGTACAACAGATTTTAGAGACAGGACATATTTCATTCCGACGTAATTTCAATAGGAAAAAGAATATAAAAAATATCACAAACATGAAAAAATCCTACCAACTTTTTCTTGACGGTGCCAGCTCTTTTTCTATACAATTATACTGAAATATCTGGTTTAATTCATTAATGGATACGATGAAACTGCTTAAAACAAAAATTTTTCGGAAAATTGCATTTTATAGAATCTGAATTATTTTATATTCAGTGTCATTGATATAGTTTATTTCGTTTATGATTTGCAAACGACAAAAATGGGCGTTCATTCGGTACTCACGAAAACCTTTTTTTTTTTCAATTTATGCTAAACGAAAACCGAATCAAAATCAATTTTGAAACGATTCAGATGTAAAATCTAGAAAAAATTCAACATAAATTCCTTGAAAATGATAGTGATTCTGATAATATTTTTAATTTTTTAACTTTTTTTGTTTCTATGTTTGTAGAAATCGACTCCAATTTATAAACGATCCACACCAAAAATCCTGAAAGTATATTAAAAACATTTCTTGAAAATAGTACCGATTCTGAATTTTCCCAGATTTTTTTATGTTTTATTTTATTGTTTTTTGCCTTTACAATTTTTGCTAACGAGCAACAACTTTAGTAAAAAAATTAAAACATATTTGGTTAGCTAGTATCTTTGCCACTCTAAAATAAGATTGATACTTCCACAGAATCATTATGAACGCTTATTCAGAGATGGGAATGATAAACTTCTTAACAAAAGCTAAAATATACTATTAATTCCATGTTTTAAACTTTCAAATGAACAACCGAAAAATGTACTTTTAAAATTTAGTGTCCTCTATTAACGTCAGGAACTGTCAATCAAGTATCCTAAATTTGTACACGAAAGTATAGAGACCTGAGAAGAAAGGTCACTGGAAGATGTTTATTATATTTTTCGTGTTGCAAACTACGTAACTCTACTAAAAAGAGTCCAAACATAAAATTGTCCATCTGTTAGTTTAATGCGTGGGATCTATTTGTGAATAAAATTGAAGGTTAAAACTTTATAGGGTAGGTCTTCATTTGAACAAAATTCTTCTTCTTTTTCGATGATTTTACACCAAGTTTACGCTCTTGGAACTATTATATTATTCTTAAAGCCATTTTAAAGCAAGGTGTGTTTGTAAGCAATGAAGTAAATAAATTATAAACAAAGTATTATTATATCAACGAACGCACTACATAACCTGTTCTATAACATAATATATCAATAAAATGATCCCGTTGCTGGTTTATTGTTTTTGAGAGGATCACTATTAGATGATTGCCAATTTTATTATAATAATTATCAGCTCATCCAATATTATGTTGAGTCATGTACAACTTAAATAAAAAAATTCAAACAGATATAAATCCAAAAAATTCTCATCCACGAAAAAATACTTAACCTAATCATTTAACATAAAAATAATTAAACATTATTCCTACTTGAGCAACTATGGTTGACATTTGACATATGAGTGTAACGTATGGTTGACATTTCGACCGTTGATGAATTTCTGGAACTCGATTATCTCAAATGGGATAGTCGATAATTCTCTGATATAACTTTTGAACTATAGTAAATTCAAGAGGATTTTAAAATCGATAACTTTGCTCAAAGTTAGCAACGACAAAGGTGCTTTTGATTTATAATTTATAAGGCTAGTGCATGAAAAATGTTTTAAAAAAATTTTCTTTAAAATCAGCCATTTGATCAGTTTTTTTCGGGGCGCGCCCTTATAACGTAATTAGCTCAATCGCTCTCAGCTGCAGACATGCGCCATCCCATACTAATTTCAAGAAAATAAAAAATTGTTGTTAGACTTTTATTCGACAAAACTTGTAATGTTTAATTTTTTAATTTTGTTGTGTTCATAAAAGTTATGGCATTTCCTGAAATATGGGATCAAAATGTAAAATCTCTTCACAAACAAGTTCAATTTGCTCAATTTTCGATAAACTCCCGTGTACTACTCCCACCCCACAAAATAATAATTTAGAAAGTACAGAAGAGAAGTTGTATGTGATATATAATATAGGTAACTAGTAGGTATTTAATCAAACCAATCAGAGTGTTGTTATGACATGAAAATTAGACTAGTTAATTACACAGAAACATTTTAGGTGGTGAAGTAGGTTAGGTTAGAAGTATATAGAGGTTCAACAACTATACAGCAGTAGTAGTAACAACAACAACAACAACGACAATAACATTAACAACTAACTATAACACACATAATATGTGAGCTACAAACAGAGTGTTCCAATAAATTCCTTTAAAAGCTCAGACTATTCAAGAAGTTAATGTTTCTTTTACAATTTCTAGTAGAATTTTTTACATAATGTATTGGAAAAATCACAGACGCCAAGCAATTAATATGGCAATCATAGACCGACTCCAATCTTAGTAATATTTAAAGAAAATTTTTTGTAATCCCCGACACAAAATCAGGTGCTTTTGTGACATTTCAGTCAACTATTGCTTGTTAACCGAATGATTTCTATTAATAGATCATAAAATCCGGAAAGAATAGTCAAAATTACTTTATAAACTAAGTTTTATCAAAATTGAAAATTTTTCGATTTTTTGCAATTTTTTTAAGGGGTACACGAATAACCAAAGTTTATCAGCATGAATCATGCTTCAACAAGAACTTAAATGTGACTAGTTTGAGAATATTACTGTAGGCTATTATCACCTTATAGAGATTGGTACAAAGTACCTTTACAACATTAAGGTATTATCACCCTGTATAGATTTGTACAAAGTACTATTCCAACAATTATGCCAAACTTTCATACTATAGTTGGTATGTAGCTCACCAAGCCAACCCAACAATATGTATATTAAACGCAGTACCATTAATATAGTCCACAGTACAGTTTTACCTATTATATACACATATACGTTGTTGATTTATGTATAGTCATTTTCATTCAAAAAAACATAAATATATACATAAAAGGATTGTTATATTCTTCTATAAAATCATTCTCTACTGCCTATCGAAACAGTAAGACTCAAAATCGTTTGTTATGGACATCATATGAACACGTATTTGTTGTGATTCCCCATCGATTGTAAGCTTATAAACAAACCCAAATAAATTTGTAGTCATAATTGCACAGTACGAATCGGCGCATAATCGAGTTTAAACAACTATTTCACCTCAATTTTTGTAGACGATTCTCTTAAAATTGTCCTCATAATGATATAAATGCATGTTGCAGGTCGGAAAAGGGATCGGAAAATTTTAAACAATTTTCCATAATAAAATTGCGAAAATTATTTATTATACTTCGAGAAACCAATTTTAACGCTATTTTTTCCTTTAAATTCTGAACTATTTCCTTAAAATCCTGATTATATACTGGATATGCTTGCCTCTATACATATTTTAACGGGTTGTTAAATCATTCTAATCAATCCGAACCAATTTCTATCCTTATATATTTTATATATTTCCCTATAAATGTTTGTTTATTTGTTTGTTTATAACGCTTTCACGTAAAAACTATGAAATGAATTTGAATGAAACTGTAGAACAATATAGCTTATACATCAGAATAACACATGAGCTATAATTTATAAAGATAGAATTAAAAACAAAATTAAATTTAATCTCACATTTTACTGCTCCATCTATGGTCATCATTTTGAACTATAAATTAATGATTTCTGTAAAAATTTAAAATAGTAAATGTCAAACAATTCATTGCCATCTTTTCTGATATACTCAATGAATTATGACTAGTTTACACTTTAAAAAATTGAAAACTGCATATATTTCAGCTTTGTAAAACAGTCCCTTCCTGTGTTATGGAAGGAGGATAAGTGAGATCAAGAGAGGTGGAGGCTATAAAGCGGTGGTTTTAATTTTTATGCCCAGTAAAGCGGGTGTGTATCGAACTAGTATAATATAAAATTTACTTTAAACACATAGGTTAGTGACAAAGAGTGCGAATATCTTGATAAGGATATCGTAATTGAATATTCCTTAGGCACTAAATATAGTTAGATATTTATGTATCTATAATAAAACATAACTAACATAAAACATTATAATCATGTTAATGTTGTATTTATTGTTCTACTTTTATGTTGTTGTTCTATATACTGGGTATATGTACATAGGCACCTTCATTCACATCCATCAGCCTATTTTATTTTTACCCACTATAATATTGGAATAAATATAATGGTCAATAAACATTTGGAACATAACAAAAAAAAATAACATTCAACATCACATCACAAATATACACACACATAAATTATTTATATATGTATACAGAGTGGGGAATAAGTTGATATACAATTGTCAAAAGTGCAATAGTTTTAAGGCCATAGGTATATTATTTGGCATCATTTCAGATTTGACTCTCAAGGTCATGCCAAACAACAATTTTACTCCTATGCAAAAATTTTCATATCCTAAAATTTGGCTTTTTCAGGGGGAGCTACAAAATGTTTGTTTGCGCGACATTAAAGAATATTCATTGAGAGCGGTATTCAAATAAAATAATCTCCAATGAAAAATCCCAAAATCATTTTATATTTAAAACAAGTGAAAACAAACAATTGACTGAGTTAATTGTTGAAATACCATGCATAGATAGTGTTGATTACTCTATCACATTATATATTCATACATGTCACACATACATAACTTATATTCCCATATAATACATACCATACAATTAACGTCTAATTTGCTCCCACGAGGGTAAACAGTCATGTTTACGAAAAAATGTTTCAAACAAAAGTTGGTTATTTTTTTATGAGGAATATTTTTTATACTTAAACTTTTGTTCTATCTTTAACGGTTTACAAAATGGGTCCTACGCACTCAAGATCCAATTGACCTATGTTACTCATTTAAAAACTCGACCTCACTTTTTATGTCCTGAGTACTTTGTAAAAATTTCAGCTTGGTATCTTTATTCATTTTTGAGTTATCGTGTTGACAGACAGACGGGCAGACAACCGAAAATGGACTAATTAGGTGATTTTATAAACACCTATACCAAAATTTTGTTCATAACATCAATATTTTTAAGCGTTACAAACTTGGGATTAAACTTAGTATACCTTGCATATTACATATATGCATGATATAAAAACTCTGCCGACGAATCTTTTCTGAAAGTAACAGATCATGGTCGTCTTCAATGAATGGAAGAAGATGAAACTGGATCCAACTTCACATATGAAGCTCATGACACTTTTTGGGACTGTTTCCATGAAGTGGCCTTCTGATAAATGTTTATCCAATTACAACTCACTGTGTATATAATGTTATTTTACGTTTTATTCTGTTGTTGGTTTTAGTTTTAGCTTTATATTTTATATGTATATTTTATAAATCTATCCCTAGTGAATTTTCACTAATTTATTGAGCTATTTTTATTTTTTGTCAACAATATTTATTCATATGCGGGAAAAAAAATTGTTTAAATTCATTTCATTTGTTGAAATTTTTTAAGATAATCATTAGCTAGACTAAATTATCTGACTAATTATTTTTTAGAGAAATTTGTATAAAATTAACGATTTTTCATTCATTAATGATTTTTCTTCATTTTATGAATATATAAATGGTAAAAAGAAGTGCTAGTTTCAATACTTTGCAATTTGATTCCAAATGTCGCATAGAATATTTCCAAGTGTCTCTCAAAATTAACAAAGGATAAAATTGTACTCGAAGTTAAATTAAAGTTGACCATTTTGCATAAAAGTCTACACCTCCAATATTAATAAAATGATTAGCAGTGAAAATGCGTTGTTTTTTCGTGTAGTCCTCCATTTTTAAAAACCCTCAAGTGTAAGCTCTGACACGTTTTTCGTTCCCAATACTTTAGAAGTTCGCATGGTATTTTAATCAAATTAAAAAAAATACTAGACTTAAAATTATAAGTGCTAGAAAATTTTGTGAATTAAATAAATTATGCTATTTTTCGAGATGATTATGTCCGCATTACTCCAAATAAATACAGAGAATCGAAAATTAGAGTTTTTTTTGTTACATTTTGGGATGGCTTAACATGCGATGCGTATGTTTTGGCAGATTTTATAAGAATCGAAATGGGAATGAAAAAAAAATACAAGTAGTATTAAAAGAACATAAATTTAATTTTATTGAATACATTAGTAATGATGGCCATGTGGTCCTTGTCCGCTAAAACCTCCATGTGAACCACCATGATGTTGATCAAATCCACCATGTGAACCACCATGCTGACCTTGGTACTGACCGCCACCATGACCATGTTGACTACCGTGCGATCCAAATTGATCATGTCCATGTTGACTTCCACCATGCCCTCCTTGCTGGAATCCACCATGTTGGCCCCCTTGTTGGAATCCACCATGTTGGCCACCTTGTTGGAATCCACCATGTTGGCCACCTTGTTGGAATCCACCTTGCTGACCACCATGTGGGAATCCACCTTGTTGGAATCCACCATGCTGACCACCTTGTTGGAAACCACCATGTTGTCCTCCTTGTTGGAATCCACCACCATGACCGTGTTGGTCAAAGCTTCCTGATCCATATTTTTTTTCCTCTTTTCCCCCCTATAATAGTTATAAAAATGCGTTTTAGTAACTCACAAAAAATATTGAGTATAATTTTAATATTTTTGCAAATACTAGCATATAAATTTTAAAGAAAATGGACCTTTTTAACGTAATTATTTTATATTTTTTGTAATTTTTCGTTTTTCATCTCACCAAGATTATGAGTCACCTGCCACCTTCAGGTTGTAGACACATCAAAAGAAAATATATCGGTATCTCGTATTAATCGAATAATTAAAACAAAAACCAAAAAATTTATTTTAAAAATGACTAAATACTCTTTACGAAAGATATAGCTTAAAGTAATAATATAAATTTTGACGTTAATTATGTAATGTAGTAGTAGAATTTAATTAAAAATTTTGATTTTAGACTGATCTATAATTATTACCTAACCTAAAATTGTTAGAAAAATTTTCAGTGTAATTTTAGGAAAAAACAGTTGATAGCCTTTTGTAGATTTTTATCATCAATGGACTTTAGCATTTTTAACTTAAATATACTCTCAATATGGTATTAATTTTATAAATAAATTTACTTACAGCGAAAACAGTTACAGCCAATGCCAAAATCACCACGAGTTTAAACATTTTCAATTATGTGCTTATTCCAAGTACTTCACAAAACTATTATTTTTGAAAAGAACAATGTTTCAGACTATTTATACTTAATTTAAAAAATTCCCATAGACGTTTTTTGTTTTGTTTAAATATTTATTCTAATAACCGGTTCCCATCTCATCATTATGTTGAATAATTATTTAATTTTTGTCACATAACGATCATTGATTAAAAATAATAATATTATTTTAATAATTTAATGGTTCCGTATCAAAAGTTTCCAAACAATTCTTCATTAATACTTTTCCTTCACCCACCCATCACTAGTCGATCAGAAAGTTGATAGAGAATATTCATGATTTTTTCATGAGTTAAATTATTTGCGTCAACTTGATAAATATTGTTTCTATAATAAAAGTCTTTGAGAATTTGGAATGTGCATAAGTTAAAAAAGAAGTTCTTTGGAATCTTTAATTTGAGGGTACAATTCATTCTTTTCGATGTTTTTATTTTTTATTTTTTCTAAACGAATGATATAATAATATTTTTTTCAATTACAAAAATCAAGTTTTTCAAAGTCTATAACCTATCTTTTACATTATAATTGTGACGCTTATGAATATTTATCATCCTCTGATTAATTCTACTAATTAATTAAAAATTGTTGTTTGACTAAAAATGTTTGTTTTTTCATTTATTGTTTACTTCATTGACAAAAACTGTTTTGTGCTTTACAAAAATCAAACCAATCTATAACAACCTTTGAAACATTAATAGGGCCCCGATAAAACAGTCCAAATGATTCCACACACACTAATATCCCATTTTTGCATTATTGTTTCCTTATGGTTTTCCGAGACGAAATTATAAGAGGTAAAAAGTTTGGTAGGAAAATTCCAACTATTGATTCACTGTTTCTAATTTAATTACCTGAGTTTATTATATGAAATGGGAGGAACGAGAGTTAATGTTTTTGAGGAATCAGCTCTTCCGTTGTTGATATGACAGTGGACATTGTAGACTAACAAATCGAGGTTACATAACAATTTTGAACTCTGTGTCGAAAAGTATCGGAGACAACTTTTTTTGAACAGAAAGTTTACGTTCGCGAAATCTACTTACCTATTCAAAAACGTTAAGTACCAAAATTAATGGGAAGGTTAAAAAATTTTCCCCTCCGATTCGATTTAATTCTTTATATCAAAAACGACAATGAAGATTACAAAAAAACTTGACCTTCATTCACTGGATCTTGTTTGAATTTATTACTTCTTCCTTTAGTCTTATACATTATACGCAATTTTTGGTAGGTCAAATTAGATTCATAACCGTAGTTTGTTGAATAACATTAAGTTGAACACCTGGTAAAAACTATTTTTTTATATTTTCTGTTTTTAGAAGATAAACTTAAGGTATTTACGTAATTAATACGCAAACAACAAGAGAAGTTTTAGTATATTTATTTATTGATTTTATTACTCATTAAATAGGTAATTAATTTGTCATTAATATATTTTGGAAATGACATTTCAATGAACTATTTTGTAAGATTTAAAGGTTGTTTCTTCTTTTGATGATTCACTGAAGTATTTCTATATAAATAAAAATAAATATGTTGTATGTTTGTTATATGCGTTCCTATCGACTATTTGTTCCCGCGAGCGTTTCTGGCCCAGAAAATGTACAAAATATCTGGAGTGGGGTTACACTTGATTTTGCCATATACACGTACCCATTGAAAAATTTTCAAAAACTATTATAACAAAATTGGCCAATAATTTTTTTTTTAATGAGACAATGAGAGACAATAAATGAAGACATTTATTTCCTGTGTACTTGCCATTCTTATTAAAAGGTTGCAGTTTCTGGTTCGTACCAGATTTTGGCAGGTTTTGAAATCAACAAAATGCGAATAAAAAAATACAAAACTTTTTTTTTTAATTTTATTTTATTGAATACGTTAGTTGTGATGATCATGTGGTTCTTATGAACCGTGTCAGTGTAAGCTATCTAGTTAGTCTCCATCATGTTGAACAAATTGAATATCCGTATGCGAAGCCTATCCATGTTATTGACCTCCTACATTCTCACCTTGTCCAACTGGGCCATTATTTTGGACTCCTATGATTTCTTGTTCAAACACACCCCCCTGAATATTGATTCCGCCGCTATTACCCTGTTGAATATAGTTAGCTTCTGAGCCTTTTTGTGGGTCATGTGAATCATGTCCGTTAATAGCTCCAGGTATGCTACCATGATTTTGATCAAATCCACCATGTGAAGCACCCTGTTGATCAAATTGGCTACTTTGTGTTACAAACTGATTATACCCGTGTCCATATTGACTTCCTCCATGATCGCCTTGTCCAACACCGGCATTATTTTGAGTGCCTATAGTTTGATGTTGAAAGTGGCTATCATGAATGTTGACTCCACCATTGTTACTGTGTTGGTGATAGTTGGCTTCAGAGACTTTTTGTGGGTCATGTGGACCATGTCCGTTAATGACTCCATCGTGTGTATCGCCTTGGTGACCATATTGACTACCTTGTGTTACAAACTGATTATACCCGTGTCCATATTGACTTCCTCCATGATCGCCTTGTCCAACACCGGTATTATTTTGAGTGCCTATAGTTTGATGTTGAAAGTGGCTATCTTGAATGTTGACTCCACCATTGTTACTGTGTTTGTGATAGTTGGTTTCAGAGACTTTTTGTGGATCATGTGGACCATATCCGTTAATGACTCCATCGTGTGTATCACCTTGGTGTCCATATTGACTACCTTGTGTTACAAACTGATTATACCCGTGTCCATATTGACTTCCTCCATGATCGCCTTGTCCAACACCGGCATTATTTTGAGTGCCTATAGTTTGATGTTGAAAGTGGCTATCATGAATGTTGACTCCACCATTGTTACTGTGTTGGTGATAGTTTTCTTCAGAGACTTTTTGTGGGTCATGTGGACCATGTCCGTTAATGACTCCATCGTGTGTATCGCCTTGGTGACCATAGTGACTACCTTGTGTTACAAACTGATTATACCCGTGTCCATATTGACTTCCTCCATGATCGCCTTGCCCAACACCGGCATTATTTTGAGTGCCTATTATTTGATGTTGGAACTCAACACCTTGAATGTTGATTCCGCCATTATTATTATGTTGGTGATAATTGGCTCCTGAGCCTTTTTGTGCAACATGCTCGTTAACAACTCCATAATGTTGATCAAATTCTCCATATGAAAAGCTTTGTTGACCATCGTGACTACCTTGTGAATCAAAATGATTATTTCCATATATAGGTTGACTTCCGGCGTACTCTCCTTGTCCAACTCCGCCATTATGTTGGGTGCCAATGACTTTGTCTTTGATCACAACATTTTGATAATTGAGTCCTCCAATATTTCCGTGTTGGTAATAATGGCTTCCCGAGCCTGTTTTGTTTTCTTGGATTCCTGCCTATAATATTCATAAAAAGGAACTAGAGGAACTAGTTACTAGAAAAATACACGGTACAGCTTAATTGGGAACTTAAACACAGAAGTATTTTGTAGAACTAAAAAAGAAGTTTTAACAAAATATGTTGCTTTGTTTTGAGAAAATCGAAAACATCTTATTTTTATAGTCTCAACGTACAACCCAGTAAAAAAATTACTGAAAGAGATGTAGTTTAATTAAATCTGAGAAAGCTGGAAATAGTTTTAATCTCATTTGTATATAAAATTATTTATAATCCAAATTCTTCAGATTTCGGTTTGTCTATCTTTTAAAAATATATTTTAAAGAAGTTTTATCTATCTTAAAATTAAAGAAAATTTTTTTTTCAAGTGAGAGTTTAGGGTTCTAAATCCAAAAAATTTTTTGGGGGTTTTTTAAATTTCGTAAATTTCACTTTTTTTGTTAAAACTTTCTATTCCATTTAGAAGAGATAGAGGAGAATTGATAACGTAAAATTATCATCAGAATGCATCACATAATAAAAAAACAAAAACATGCATGTGAATCACCATGATGTTGATTTAATCCACTATGTGAGCCACTATGTGGTCCATCTTGACCAGAATCTGCTCCAAATTGATTATTATCATGTCCATTTTGACCTCCGTTATTATGTTGGATGTCTATGATTTCTTTTTTGAACACACCACCTTGAATGTTGATTCCACCAGTACAACCTTGTTGGTAATAATTGCTTCCTGAACCACATCCTTTATTTTTTTCTTCCATCCCTTCCTATAATATTAATAAAAATGGATGTAAAAACCATGTATTTGTAATTAATTTACATATTAGTAATGTCACTAAAAGTATTTAAAATATTAGTTCAAAATTTTATTCCCCATCACTTTCATTTATTGGAATCGGCACACTTTGAAACAAACTTTTTTAGAAAAAAAATTTTTCCCGAAAATATACCTATAGGATCTCTAAATATTATTGGATAGTTTGAAAATGTTTCTGTTTACAAAATGGATCCAACGAATTAATGAGTCAATTGACTTATATTGTTACCTTTTTCGAACTCCGACGCACTTTTTACGTCTAAATAAATTTTGACAAATAGTATCTAATGAAGTCGTATTTAATTAAGTGATGAACATTTGAAGTTCCTTACTAAATTGTCTAAATTTTTGGTAAGTCCTAATTATAAGCATTGATGTCTCAATGGGCACAAAATATATACATTGTGAAATAATAATAATTATTGTTTCAATATTAATTTCATAGTTATAACAAAATATCATTAACTATACTTATATTGAAATAAGAATAAAATAATGCTTTCTCTGTGTCCATTGTGCCATTTATTCAAAAAGCTTGGAACAACAGTTTACCAAAAATTCAAAAATATTTTAAAATACTTACAACGAAAATAGCTACAGCCAATGCAAAAATCACGACGAGTTTAAACATTTTCAATTATGTACTTCTTCTTCAAGCATTTTACAAGAATATTATTTTGGAACAGAACAATTTTTGTATTCTATTTATATTAAATTTAAAAAAAAACCCACAAATAATTTTTGTATTTCAATTTCATGTTGTTGCAATAACCGGTTCCCATCCCATAATCTCCTACATATTTATGAGCGAAATACCACTGACTCAGTTATTCATCACGGGATATGTAAAACTATGCACCCGACTGAATTAAAATAAGGCGTAATTACTCCCTTTTCAATGTAGACGCTCGGTAAGAATATAATTTTGAAAATTTAACTCCAAAGTGGGTGAAAAAGAGGAAGAAAGTTTTCGTTTCTGTCGGCAGTCCTCATGATACAGTCTGATTTTTTTTAATGAAAAAATCGGGCCTCGAAAAAATTTAATGTAAAAACACTCGATTTTAACAAGATCATAACAGTCATTACACGAAAGATAACGATTGCAAATACAGTCAAACCTGGATAAGCGAGAGTTCAAGGGAGCACAATCTCATTCTCGCTTATAGAGGTTTCTCACTATCCCGAGTTTCTCGCTAATGCAGGTACTTGGGTAGCGTTTCTCTCTTATAGAGGTACGCAGTCACAGCAAGTCACAGCAAGTATCTTTTATGTATGTGTATTTTTATTGTAGCTGTAGTTCCTCCTAAATAATATAAATAAATAAAGCTCGACTGTCGCTTATAGAGGTATAGATAAGTAGCAGTCTCACTTATGGAGATCCATGAGGGAAAAACGACTCTCTCTTACAGAGGTTTCTATTTCTCGCTTATAGAGATTTTGGGGGCTTAAAGTGACGGGTCTTGGCTATTACTCTCACTTATAGAGTTTTCTCACTTATCCAGTTCTCACTTACCCGGGTTTGACTGTATATTTTTAATGTAAAGTAAGTATTTAATAGTAACGTGTGCAAGTTTAAAATATCATGCAGTCTAGACAAAGAGATTAAGCCCCGAAAAACTACTCTACCATAGTCCCGCGACCACGAGGAAAGTTTTTGCAAAAGATGTCCTTTTTGAAAAAATGTGATATTTCGAAATATTTTCAAAATTTCAAAAAAAAATGAAGATTTGCGAACCTTTTACTCATAACTTCACTATATATCAACTTTAAATAGACCAACTTTAGAATTTCCAAATTTAATTTTTTTGCATTGGATTTTTTTTTTATCGCAAGAAAAACGTTTTTTTTTTTACTTTTGCAAATTTTTTCGGTTAACTTAGCCATTGATTAGCTGTAAAAAAAAAACGCTATGCTCCTTGGCTTGTTTCTTTCTATACCAACGTATTTTTGTTTTCTGAGATCAATTTTATCATCCGTTTCGTATATTAATTGGATTATAATTAATTGATGATCTGTTGCAGGTCATTGTCATTTTAATAGATGTAGAAAAAATCAACTCAAATATTTTAACAGACAATGGAAATGCTTAAATGATTTTATCTCTAAAAGGTATAACAGAAAATACGCCGTTATTTCAGTTAATTCCTCAATTATTTAATTTTTATCACATAACGAACAAATTGTTTAAAAATAACCATATTTGAAAATTTTATGGTTTTTTTTTCGGAAGACTCCAAACGAATTTATATAAATATTTTTTAATCATGTTATACTTGCATTTGGCCATTCTTCTGTTTTCAATTAATTATACCTTCTAAGCCACAGACAAGGACTTAATTCAATATATTAACTCGTGAAGAAAAGCATTTGTGCAATGCGATCACGGAGGATTGTGAACTTTGGCATAGTTAAAACTTATACGTTCTTTATCTTCTAATATATGCAACTTTTAACGTATTTGTGTAAAAAACATGCCTATGTTTACAAATTTTTGAATATAAATTTAAGGTGATTTAATTAATTAAAAGGTATAAACAAAGCATGCATGTACTGAGGCCAAAAACTCAGAAATGTAAGAAAATTTCACGCTAGTCAACTAGATATAGTAACATAAATATTATCAAAGATAATAAATATATCTAGTTGACTAGCTAATAATAAATGAGATCTCTAAGATTTCAATTTTTGTATTATATAAAAATACGTATTTCGACTGCCAAGTATTCATCATCAGTATGAATTAGCTAATCTTAATTACGTTTATTGTGTATGTTACTCGTTGGTAATTTGGTTTCGGACTCCGAATTGATAGTTTCATGTATCTACAATTTATACTGATCTCAGTATCTAAAATAAAGGTCAAAAGCTAAAAACCACGACGACCACAAAGTCATGCTCTCTAAAAAGAATGCATACAAGAAAATATTTTTATCTAAAAGTGTAATGATAAGTAAAACCGTCATTACAGTTGTAGGATCTCTTTTTTGTACTGTGGAAAACTTTTTAGTCTTAGAGGTCCCCGCCCGACTAGAATGACAACTTTACTTATCATAACAATTTCAGTTGAAAATATTTTCTTGTTTTCATACTTTTTAGAGCGTGTTTTTGTTGTCGCCGAGGTTTTAGTTTTTGAACTTTATTTTCTTAATGTATATGCCCTTATTACTCCAATTTTTTACATTTCGGACTGATATTGAAGGAAAAAAAAAACTTATCATTTTAAAAGTTTATTTTATTTTATTTTATTGAATACATTAGTGATAATGATCATGTTAATGTTGATATATGAAGATGGACTATATCCGTCCAAACGTCCATTGTAACGGCTATAATGTTAAGGAACTTGTCAGCGCCCATAATGTTGAGGATGTGAACTCCATCCAGGTTTTTGAGGTCCATGGTATCCTCCTTGCGGAACTGGATTATTATTTTGGGTGCCTACGACTTGATGTTGGAACGCAACATCTTGAATATTGACTCCACCACTGTTACCTTGTTGATTATAGTCTGGTCTGACATATTGCTATAATTATTATAAAAATACTTTAGTTAATCACAAAATACATTACAAAGTATCGTGTATTTAGAAATGTTAATTAAGTTTAAAAAATTATTTTTTGATGTTAAAGGTTATATCATGTAAGTTTTGTAAAATTGTAAAAACTGCTGTAGTAAAAAATAAAAAAACCATCCCATAAAATTAACAATTATTTAAAGAATAGAATAAAATCAACATAATTATTTTATATAATGACTAGCTGTTACCCGCCCGCTTTGCGTGGCGTAAAATATACCCGCTTTGCTGGGCAACATCCCCACTTGCACCCCTCCCTCCACATTTCCTCACGTTGGATAACATTTTTGTAATGTACACGTCATGCTCTTTTATTTGATACCCCACTTAGGTATATTTGTAACCTCCGAAGGTTAAAAAAATTTCTAAATGTAATTTAAAACATTCTGACCAAGTTTTGAACTATTAAAAGCCATAATTTAAAAATATGAATTTTTTATTCATGAACACCCCCGCAACCCCCGTTGTAGGTGGAATTTCGTAAAATCCGTTCTTAGCTGACCTCTACTTGGCAAAAGGAATATTCCTGCCAAATTTCAAGTCTCTAGGTCTTATAGTTCCAGAGATATCGTGATGAGTGACTATCTATCTATCTATCTATATCTATAGAAAGTCTCCTATATATTTATAGATGATAATTTTAAAGTTAGAATTCTAAAGCTAGAATTGCTGTGAGTTGAGCACCAATCAAATGATTACAAAACGATTTTAAAATCCGTTGATATATTTATTTATTTAGTAGTTGAATTCCTTTCGTTAATAAAATGTTCTCCTGTGTTGTTGATATTTGTAATTTTCTGATAGGTGTTTTTCTTGTAACTTTTGTTATGTACTTCGCGTTGTGTGTTTTAAAATAAATTTTGTACTTTTGACTTTTGCGTGTTTTGTGTTTTTGAATATTACATTTGTTATTACTATTATTATATTCTTTACAAAGGCATATTATTTGTTTTTAAGGTATTTCCAGCATGGTATTTGCAGTTTCTATGTTAAAGCAATGGTACAATTTTTTTTTCGACAGAATTTAACGAAAAATTAAATTTAAGAATTTAATAATGCTTACTATTAATTCCCAAAGTTTCAGAAATTTTGACCGTTTAAAATGGGAAATAATTATGCCAACGTCCCAATTTCGATCAATTTACGTCAAAATTAATATCTCGAAAGTGAAAATTAATTTCTAAATTTTTTTTTTAAAATTTTATTGTATAAACATTTTTTTCTACTTTTTCTTCAATATATAATAATATCATAAAAATAGTTGGAGAGACCGGACATTTTACATGCTTTAAATGGGACATGACCCTCAAAATCGCGAACTTTGTCTTTAAATATCTCGCGATCTAAACGGTCAAAAATTATGAAATTTTAGGAATTCATAAATAAAGCTATTATAAACCCGAGAAAAAAAATTCGGCCAAATCTGTCGAAAAGTGATTTCATGCTGGTACTACCTTAAAAAAAATTTTCGGTAGACAAAAAAACGAAACAAAAATAATATAACCAAAAATAGCCAACCTTAATTATTTAATCGTGGTAATCACTATTAATGCAAATATTTAACAACCATAATTATGGTGAAATATTAAATCTGTATAATATTCTATGTCTATGAAGTGAACAATATAAATGCTGAAAATAAAATCGGTAGATAGAGTCTTCCTTAGTAGGACTATCCCGTAGTTAGTAGGATTGTCCCTGCCAGCTCATTTCATATTGGGAAAAATTTCCGCCAGGGAAATGAAGAAAACGAGGGTTAGTAGCACTACGACGAAAATTCTTCGAAATTTCAAACTTAATAGAATTTAAAAAATTGAAACCTTTCAAAGAAATAAATTTTGAAACTAGCATGTATTGGTGTTGGAAAGAAAATTTTTGATTGTTGATTACTTATGAAGAATTATCTGTCACCAACAACTTTAAGTATTAGGTTATTTAAATAGACCCAGTGCAATGATAATTTTATAAACAAATTTTGTTACACTTACGGCGAAAACAGTTGCAGTCAATGCCAAAATCACCACGAGTTTAAACATTGTTTCTACTGAAG
Organism: Chrysoperla carnea; assembly: GCF_905475395.1. Classification (NCBI taxonomy): domain Eukaryota; kingdom Metazoa; phylum Arthropoda; class Insecta; order Neuroptera; family Chrysopidae; genus Chrysoperla; species Chrysoperla carnea. Next base: position 110,330,613 of record NC_058337.1, on the reverse strand, counting down.
TATTTCACAAAAATAATACTTATGAATAAAACGAACCATGTTTTGCACTATTTATACTAAATTTTTAAAAACTCCACATGCATTTTTTATAATAAATCTTTTTCCTAAAAACCGGTTCTCATCTCATAATGTTGTACAATTGAGGAGCCAGCTACAAGAAGGACGTAAGAAGCTTTAGTTAATCAAAATCTGACTGGTAAACAAATTTTTTAAAGAATTGCCAGCGTCGAAAAATATATGGGGAGACTTATTTCCAGTAAGAAAAATAATTATCCTCATAAATTTGTTGAAACATATGTTTCAAAAGAGACACAAAAGAGTATTAGTGAGCAAAGTTATATGATTTTCCAAGTGGATATTTTATATCCCGCATACTTATCTTGCAACTCGCGGAAATCAGGTTCTTGTTCTCTGACTAAAGCCCAAGCAAATTGACAGTTGATTATTAGTATATGTTTTCCAAATTTTTACGTAGGTACAGTTAAGGTCTTTTATTTATTAAAAGGTAACACATTCAACATTATTTTCTAAGCAGTTGATATTTTTTTCCTAAGAACTTGTGAAACTATATCATTTTCAGACTATATTTAACATACTTGTGTAAAAAAACTTTTCTGTATTTATAAACGTTTTGGAAAAAACTCTATGTATACAAAATTTAAGGAGTATCGGCACCAAGTACCACGAAAAACATGTCGCGATATTCGTTCAGCGACATCCAAAACCCCCGAGTAACGACTTTTGACTGATTATAAAATGAACTTCCTGAATACTCCAACACACGACAGGAATATCGTTCACACTGGGCACGTTGGAGACCAATCCTGTCACGATATTTGTGTTCAGCAACCAAAATCCCCGAGTTACAAGTTTGGAATCATTTTCATCCCTATTAACCGAATCTTGAATTTAGAATATTTGTGGTCAATTTAAAATGCAGTGCAAAATGGATATTATTTATGTAAAATGCATATTTTAATTTCTTATAAATCTATTTAGGTCACAAAATTTCCTGGCGCCCTAACAAATTGAATGCAGAAAACCGTATTCAAATCCTTCTTACTGTTCAAATTTTCGAACTTTAGTGCTTCGTTTCCGCGATTAAGTTATCTAATCACAAATACATTTATTTATACATAATGTGTGTCATGTTTATATTGTAGAATATTAAGCGTTATTTCAATGACCATTGGATAAACATGCCTTGACACCACTTTATTGTTGATTAATCAATCACACAAATACAGTATCTAATTTCATCATGTTATTGTTATGTAGGTATGTTATTTGTGAATGTTGTCCCTGGTTGTTCCTATTCTCACTTCAGTCTCACAACAACGTATAGTTCAAATCGAATAGAGTCCAGAGTCCATCGAATTGTTCTGGATGTAACTTACCACACTCATACCTACGATGTATATTACTTAACTCTATGTATTTTGTATACGTGGATATATGGTCTGGTGGCCAGTGGCCAATTTGAGCGTCATCTTAGGCATCATGAAGGGGTTTATAAATGGTAGCCTTTCTTTTATGTTCAAAACAATAAAATTTTAAGTGAAATCTGACGTATAATCTGCCACGGCATACTTAGTAGTTTACTTGGTTGGAGGGCAATTCTGCACTATCGACACTAGCTCGGAGTCCCATTGTGGTGTCCTATATGTGTTTTTAATCTTTTTCGATGATTATTTCAGCAACCCATTTCTTTTGAAAGGCTGAATAGGCCTCCATTAATTTTATTTATTTTTTGGCTGTCGCTCTTTAAACCTAGGCTACTTAGTTAGTTGGCGGGAGACGAGATTTCATAACCACACCCTACGAAGTACAGGAGAGTGAGTATATAGCAAAAATTTCATTTATGTGTTTTAGAAGAACCTCTGACAGGCATACAACTCTCTAGGACTCCAGTAACAGCTCTTACTGGTTTTTTACTGCTTTGAGATATATGAAAATACTCGGTACATCTTTTTCTCCACACTTCATAGTGCAGCTAACCCAAGCATGCATGGAAATCTATAACAATGAAGGAAATAATTTGTAAAATTTGATATCTTTTATCATCTATCACTGAAACAACACTTTCTTTGATCCAAGATACATGACCGAGTGCTCTTTCAATCTTTCCCCTTTGATATTTGACGATGCTGATCAATATAAGTAGTGATTTAGGTTGGCTGTGATCTGAAGCACAATACACAATAGACAAGTTGTACAAAAGTCATCGCATTTGCGTCTTAGAATGTCGTAAACGATGCACAGTTTTTGTTTGGTCATGTGATTTTGGGACAACCAGTTTAATATCAGCCAAAATTAAATTTCTTTCTGTAATCTGTTAACTAGCTCTCTGAGTAACATATTGCTTCTAGATTGAGTAATATAATCGTATTACTGGTATTGTACGCTCAATATACAGCGAGCTCAATACTATGTATTGGTTGGTGTTGTATTTTGTTACAATAGTTTGGTGATTGCAATTTATGTAAATCTAATTTATAGTACAACCGGATTCTTTCACAACCTATGCAACTTCATTTTCCTTAGGTACACAGTAAAAAATTACACGTTGTAGAAACCGTGTTTACCTGGCGATTGTTGTTTTTATAACAAGCAAATATTTCTTGAGTCGGCATTTTCAAACAAGAAAATAAGCATTGAACTAGTGAAAAGTTTTCTTGATCGAAAAAAATTTTTACTTGTTACCACATTCAAAACATATTTTCTTGCAATTAGTATTTTTTTTACAATGCGTTTATGTATACTGGTTGTTAATTTACATCTTGGCTAAGTACATCTCCCACGAGTACGTATATGTATATTAAGCAATTGCGTACAAGAAAGAGGTGTTTTGGCATATGTTCTTGCTATTATTTGAATGTAGTTTCGGTATGCGATGAGTTGTACACAGCACAGCAGCAGTAAAACCATCGTACAGCTTAAAGGGCTTATAACACCTATAATACCTCGATCTTACACGCATTACTTAACGCATGTACTCTTCATACTCGTGTGAAAAGCCTATGCCAAAATGTAAATTAAACGCATGGTATATTTGAACAATTAAGCCTTCTTTGCCTTCATCGGTAACGTATCCAAATTTTGAAATTCCAGTGTGTTTGTTTGACTAAAAAATTTCGAAAACTTAAGAATGTGGATGGCACGTATATTTAAGGTGGACGGTATAAGTACAAAATGATTTAGGAGCAAATTTTTTGAAGACCTTACCGTCGTATAGATCAGGTACCAGAACGGATAGGTCTTTTAATATTAATCTTTTTAATATTACGAGAGATGTACGACATAAAACCTGATTCCTTAAAGTGCCAACGTGTTTCCTTCTTATGTGCGTCCTCTTCTACCGGATGTAACAATAAATGGTTAATAATCGACAGAATGATTTGGTACACTTTACCAATCATTTTGTTGTGATGCACATGTGTCCTTTCGGAGCTAGTAGAAATTTTTAATACCCATGTTGAATTTCTGCCTAATCTGTTGAAAATATTTTTCGAACAAAAATTGTTGGTGTTTGTATGAGAAACATTGTTCTGTTTTTGACGCCACTTTAGATACAAGGAGGTAGTGATATTTATATGCTGTCTAGACCGTGGTAAAACCACATAAACAAAAATGTTGAAACTTTCAATAAAAGGTTATATCTAAATCTGCAACGTGGTTTAACTGTAACATATCTACTTTAGTTAGACGATTTAAGTTCTGTATGGAGCATGGAATTGAATATATCGAGTTTCAGAAGAGCAACACTTACCAATTTAACTATCTGTGTGGCGTATGGATGAGATTTAGTTAGGATATATTGTTACAACGGATCAATATGGTTTATATTATGGTTTATGTGCCCTCTAACATTCTTTACTAACCATATTCAATCAACACATGTAAACATAAGTGCATGGCAATGCAACCGTGTTCCACCATACTAATATATAATATGGTATTATAAATCTCTTTACTCGATTTACTGACATTTATAAACGATTTCTAAATTTCTTAACACATTTGCGAAGAAAATTGAATACCTGCATTATACCATATAATATACAAAATGTCTCAAAATAATCGGTCACTGCTTATAAAGAATAGTATTTTTCGATCTGCCTGGGTTTTCTAAATATCGAAAGCTAAATAACTAAGCGAAATTTTCAATTTTCGATATTTTGAAAATTACTCCGGATGTCGACAAAATGTATTCTTACTTTTCGTCTTATACATAACATAATTCACCATCAAAATTGAATATACATTTTTTTTTTATTTGTGTCCTCACAAACGTGCTTATACATCCTTAATTAGTCGGACGCAACAGGTTTTTTTTTTAATAATTTATTAAGGTTTTAACTTTAATTTAAATAGTTTTTATACCATGTATATATGAAATATATCAAGGTATACTAAGTTTAGTCCAAAGTTTGTAACGCTTAAAAATATTGATGCTATGAACAAAATTTTGGTATAGGTGTTAAGAAATAAAATCACCTAATTAGTCCATTTTCGGTTGTCAGTCTGTCCGACTGACAACACGATAACTCAAAAATCAAAGAGTCTTCAAGTTGAAAATTTTACAGCATGCTCAGGACGTAAAAAGTGAGTTCGTAAGCGAGCAACATAGGCTAATTGGGTCTTGGGTCCGCAGGATCCAACTTGTAAACTGTTAGAGATAGAACAAAAGTTTAAATGTAAGAAATGTTCTTTATAGAAAAATAAAAACTTTTTCCTGAAACATTTTTTCGATAACATCACTGTTTACCGGTGATCGCGCAAATTAAGTTCGAAATTTGTATAGTATATACATATTATACATACCAGTCATGTGTATGTGAACTGTATGTATAGCTGGCTATCTCTCTTTACTTACATGACGTAAAAAAACAAACGATTCATTAATCAACACTGTCTTTGCATGATATTTCAACAATTTACTCAGTCAATTGTTTGTTTTCACTTGTTTGATTTAATTTCCTTGTCCTGTCCATGAAAGGACAGGACAAGGAAAGATTTGTTGAAAATTTCGAAAATCGTACCCATGACAATAACTTCCTATACCGGGAAGTCAATAAATATTCAAAAATTCAATAGCCCTTAGTTTTTTAAAATCAACATTGTAACATAGCTACTAGCTCTGAAACCAATAACGATAGATTTTCAAATTTGATCCGCTTGTATAGATACAACGATTTTCGTTATGTTTAAGATCCATGTCTAATATTTTCAATTAAAATAATTTAAAATTGTTAAATATTGATAATAGCCAGGACTTTAAACTGTGTACGATAGACCATTTTGAATGCATTATATCTCTGTTAAACTATGTACAATGAATAAATATCATCATCTCATTTCTCATTCAATTACATATGATACACTGTTTCATTCAATGTTGTATTGAATTGATAATAATAACGTATTATATTATACACAAATTATACAGCGTACACAAAAATATTATTGTATCCTTTTTTAGACCGTAATATTGTAGATGACTAATCATAGGGAAAAATATTTCAGTTCTGACTTATTTATATATAGATAGGACAAACAGTTTAATATCAGCCAAAATTAAATTTCTTTCTGTAATCTGTTAACTAGCTCTCTGAGTAACATATTGCTTCTAGATTGAGTAATACAATCGTATTACTGGTATTGTACGCTCAATACATATCGAGCTCAATACTATGTATTGGTTGGTGTTGTATTTTGCGACAATAGTTTAGGGATTGCAATTTATGTAAATCTAATTTATAGTACAACCGGATTCCTTCACAACTTATGCAACTTCATTTTCTTTAGGTACACAGTAAAAAATTACAGCATTGAAGAAACCTCATTACCTGTCCATTGTTGTCCTTATAACAAGTAAATATTTCTTGAGTATAGAAAAGGTATATAACGGATAGGTCTTTTTAAATAGAGTAAAAAATTAAAGAGAATTTTTCAATTCTCTTTAATTAAAATTCCTAGTCAAGATATTTGTCAATATTTAGTTTACGTTGTATGTATCATATTAAAGACATCAAATATAATCGAATAGTGAAATCTAATAGACCATAATGTAAATAAATATCGTATGCATGGTTAAAAGTAAACAAAAGCAATAAATAAGAGTAAAAAAATATTACATCATGCCATGCCATTTTCTCCTTAGATGAATATTACGTGCGAGACCAGCATTTCAACTAAATGTTATTCCCTCTGATACTATAGATCCTTGCTTCATATTAACGCACCGGCAAATGCAAATTTATATAACAAATCATAATTTTTTTTACAAATATTCATTTCTCTGGATAGTAAATTTGCAGACATAAATGAACAAAATAATAAATATCACAATAAAGATTCGCAGGCTTACGCTGTAAAAACTTAAAATACCGTTGAAAGTTTATATTTGTGTTTTCTATATCCTGGTAATTTTTTATGGAGCTGAGAATAATGTTAATCGCACCTTAAATTAAAAGATATACATCTTTTTATTATTCTGAATTCTGTTATTCAGAAAAAAAATCGAATTATCAAATGCATCTTTTGCTAAAAGTAAGATTACATGGAGTGTAAAAACCCAAAATAATTTTTGTTTTATGTATAAGGAAAACCCAACCCAATAATTCGCTTAGTTAAAAAAATTTTGCATTAAACACATTTTTTAATTAGGTCATTGGTATTTATTACGAAGTATACTGCTAGTCTCCAAGAATACTACTGCAAGAGGTGAATGATTTTTGCACACCACCGATAAAAAATATGCGTTTAAATACTTTTTTTTATAAACTTCTTTTGGGTTTTTACCAGGGATGTTGACATAGTCTCTGGCTATCTGGTAAAAACCCAAATGCACTTGTTATTATATATAATGTATTTTTTTATAAGTATACATAACTAAATAAAAAATAAAAAAAATTTAAATCCTATCATCTTCAATTTTTTATTAAACCATGTATATGTGAAATATATCAAGGTTTATTAAGTTTAGTCCAAAGTTTGTAACGCTTAAAAGTATCGATGCCACTAACAAAATCTTGGTATAGGTGCTCATAAAATCATCTAATTAGTCCGTTTTCGATTGTCGATCTATTCGTCTGTCCGCCTGTCCGTCTGACAACACGAAAACTCAAAAACGAAAAAATATATCAAGCTGAAATTTTTACAGAGTAGTCAGGACGTAAAAAGTAAGGTCGTACTTGTAAATGAGCAAAATAAGTCAATTGGGTCTTAGGCCCGAAGGACCGTTCTTGTAAACCGTTAGAGATGGATCAAAAGTTTAAATTTATGAAATGTTCCTTATAAAAAAGAACTAAACAACTTTTGTTCGAAACATTTTTTCGTAAACATCACTGTTTACGTTTTATATGGGAATATCAGTTATATGTCTGAAACATGTATGTATGTGTGGCTATCTAAGAGTGCCTATCTTTTTTACTTATATGATGTAAAAAACAAATGATTGCGTAATCAGCACTGTCTATACATGATATTTCAATAATTAACTCAGTCAATTGTTTGTTTTCACCTTTTTTTTTGTGTATATAATTTTGTAAAGATATAAATAATATAAATGTAGGTAGGTACACAAAATTTTGCAATTTTGGAACAAGGATATTTTTCATCGAAAATTTCACGCGTATCTTGTATGTATATATGTATGGATGTATATTTGTTTGTAAATTTCTTTATTACCTCGTATCTTCCATACGGGGTCATTATATTTGTCTGAAAAACCCAAGTCACTTTTTTATTTTATTGCAGTATGAACTCTTAGTTTTCGCAATATTTTATTAAGTCTTTATAATTAGTGCGTTCTTAATTTCATAAACTATTCTTAAAATCGTTATGCTTTTCGGCAATCTGGGATTTAAAATCGCGTTGAATAAATACATATAGATGTTGTTTCGTTCAGATTTTTTTAACCAATTCATTTTTCGTAATTCAATTTAAGCATATTCAGTGTCACAAAAAATGCACGGATTACATAAAATACAATGTATTCCGTGCATTTTTTGTGTCATTGAGATACATACATTTCAATCATTAAAATTCCGAACATTATCTAAACTCAAACCTTGATGTAGGTATATACCATATTACGTATTAAGTATTATAATATTTTTATTATATGGGTATATTATATACATATTATACGTATGCGTCGGCTTATGGATAATATTATACCCTTTACAATGATCCAATAATTCGTACGTATAGCGAGAGATATATTATACATACAAACTATGATGAATTGACATTATTATAAAGGTGAGCATTAAATCATTTTTAATCTGATACTAATTCTTATATAAACACTGTTCTATACAGTACACTGTAAATTAAAAATATTGACAACGCATTGACAAAAAAAATATCATAGAAAATGATTATAGTTTTGTTCCAAGTTCCTGTTCGCAATAATTTAAGTTAACATGAATCAGGCGCAGATTCAGCCCTCAAAAAAGGTGATGGACACGGCACAGTCACCCGAAAATCGGCCTAATGGGAATCGAAGTATGAACTCGTCATGATCGATATAGTGTATTCCTACAAAAGAAATGTTTACAAAATTTAAGATGTCCTGATCAAGATTTTGTATAGTGTATTTGCCCACCTGTGCAAAACCATGAGGCGAACACTAGTAAATTAATAAACCTGTAAGATGTTAGTTTGTTCCCTCACAAAAATTACAAAAGTAAATGTGTGTTTGATTGCACATTGCAGTGTCATCACATTTAGACTGTAAACAACTGAACAAATTTTGATGGAATTTATATATGTTAAAACTTAAATTAAGCGGTAGTATACATTTTACATAATTTTATTCAGATGCTGACTTTAATAAAAAATTCAAGCTTTCGTTTTCTTTTCGCGAAAGCGAATGATGCCTGATAATGACAGGCAGCAAAACTCCCAACTGAAATTGGTCGAGTACTTTCGAATACAATCTTTGCTCAAATCATTGATAACGGAATCTAATAGGGGCATGTAAATTGATTTTCGAAGGTACTTTTCTGCCGATTTCGTTATAATTTTTTTCGCTTTTTGAAATCTACTAATGTTCTCCCTAAAAATTATCAAATGGGGGTTTAGTATAACATTAAGAATAATAGACTAACTATTTGAAGCGAATCATTTTTTTTTTTTAATTTTATTAAATTATTAGTCTATTTAGGTGATGGGCATGCCCATCATACCCATATGGGTGGATCCGAAACTGACATGAATGATTTCACATAATAATCAGAATAAACCCTAATGAACGTCTTATTGATATCATTACACCCTGTCATATATGAAATATATATCAAAGTATACTAATTTTAGTACCAAGTTTGTAACGCTTACAAATAATGATACGAACAAAATTTTGATACAGGACGTAAAATAGGATCTTGATTTTGTAAATGAGCATCGGAGGTCAATTGTGTCTTGACTATTTACGACCCAATTTGAAAACCGTAAGAAATGTATCAAAAGTTTAAATGTAAGAAATGTTCCGTATAAAACAATAAACAACTTTAGCATGAATTTTTTTTTTTTATAAATATTATTCTTTTCTCGTGAGGGAGCAAAATTTTGGCGTACATTTTCTCCAAAGCTATAAAAAATAAAGAGCTGAAAATTTATTTTTGCTTTACAGAAATTTGGAATAAAAAACAGATTTTTCAACGAGTTTGAAGTTTTTTATTCACAGCATACGATCACGCTCCTAACTAAATATCACACAACTGATGTCCAATAGCTAACTAACTCCCTGCTGGACTTGTGGTAGGTGTATTGTGCTTTCAAACTCTAACTAAACTAAACTATTGTATATAACTAAATTTAATATTATGAAGCCGATTATAAATTTATAATATTATTCATATAATAATACTTTACTAATGAATAAATCAAAATTATTTGTGTGATGATATCATTACACAATAATATTAATAATCAACGACATGACGGTCTAGTCACATGATAGCAACGTTACTGTGAGCTTCATATATAGGACTGCCGCTTCAAAGCTCCTGCAAGTCCGGAGATTTGTGTGATGATATCATTACACAATAATTTTAATAATCAACGACATGACTGTATAGTCACATGATAGCAACGTTACTGTGAACTTCATACATAGAGCTGTCTCTTCAAAGCTCCTGCAAGTGCGGAGATAAACCAGAATGTCGAGAGGTAGTAAAATTAATCTCATTATATCACCAAATCATAATAGTGTAAGATTATTTTGGTGTATTACATACCCAGTTTTTCCCTATAATTAAAAAGAAATATCATTCAAACAATTTAAAATAAAAGCTGCCCAAAACTGTCAAATTTATCAGAATATGAAACGAAAAATTTAAAAAATCTGTTTGTTTATTAAATTATGGAAAGTTAATGTTTATGTTTGAAGTCGAGAGAAACTACACGATTTCTGGAATCTTCCGATCAAATCTGGAGAAATGGAAACCCTATCCATGCATGCTTTTTAGACATTGAAATTATCTGTGATATAAAATGACCATTGAATACACTGAAAATTAACATCAACAACCAACTTAAGTTGCCAATTCAATAGAAGTAATCATGGAGTACAGTGGATTAAGTGATTGATCGAAGTTCACTGACAGCCATTCCAAGTTCCGAGACAACCATTTCTAAGTTCTAAGATAGCCATTAAAATTTGTGCACAATAGTAACAATATTAATAATTTATGTACGGTGACAGTTTAATTTGAAACAAGTAATAATTGGCAAGCTTTACGACTATTTCAGCTCAGGAAAGCTAGAAATTTGAGGGGCTGTTATTTAGAGATGATTACTTTTCCTAAGTTTTCTAATTAATAAAGTTACTAAAGAGGAACATTAAAATCTCAGCACTAAAGGTTACAAATTTTGGTATTTAGAGCAGACATGGACAAATGGGACTTACAGAAATCCCTCGAAATCCTTATATAATATACGAGTAAGACAGTGACAAATTAAAATACATGTAAGTTAAGTGACAACAATAAGAGAATGGCAACATTTTTTTCTACCTTTCTCATTACTATTAGAGAAACTGATATAGGAAGAAAAGTCATATATCCGTCTCGCTTCCTCCTCTATGAGCAATTCGGACTTGGGTAAAGAGACAAACAATAAAGTTAATGACACACAATATATTATTATTATATAAGTATTATTAACTTTATTTTATTATCAACAAGAAAAATTTTGGTTTTAGAGGTCAATAAATTCTTTAGGTACAATACCGGATTAACATTTAGAAAGTTGGTGAGTGCTATTTAAGAAACCGGTGGCCAAAATATTATTTTTCAAAATTGATTTTAAGAAAAGTTTTTTGGCCGAGAAAGTATAAACAAAATAACACTCAACAGCCTATGCTCGAAAAGCGGATTTAATTTGATGTTATGCTTCTTTCCTCTTCTTGCTGATAAATAATAATAATAACTAATGCAGATAGAAATCAGAGATGGCCTTTTTTTTACTTAAATTTAACGTTAGCGTGATGATAAACAAACCGATTAATAATAATAACACCTAGCCTGGCATGCACATTCATCCCCTTCTGGACTGACTATATATCAGTCCATCCATATTCACAAAAAATGTAGGTGGAGTGGACAGTAATCATGTTTAAATAAATATAATATCTGTGCTTTGTATGCGATTTTAATATAACAATGTCAATCATTTACTCGAAAATATTATAAAATTTTAATACACTTTGAAAACAAAGTTTATACATTCATTAATTTGTTAATTAACTAATAAACTAAGGCCGATAAAACTGAAACTGACTAAAATTTCAGCTCTCTAGTGAACTCAAATATACAGAGCGTAACAAAAGTAAATATCGTCACTGGTCAAGTCCAATCTAAAAAGAGTTACTAGAAGTTTTCTTCGATGTTAATTTTATTATGACAAGTAAATAATTTCTTAATTAAATGATCTCAACAATTAATTTAACGAAATAAATATATGATTGCTTAACTTTTAATCAAATTTCCTTGAAACAAGAACTTATTGGTTGTAATCAAATAAAAAAGTATAAGTTTGGGTAATTTCATTTACTCAACGACGATTCGACGGAAATATTATTTTTGATCAATAAATTGATGTTTCTTATTCAATAATTTTATAAAGACCAAATCGACGTATACGTCTTTCTCCCTAACTATTACTTACTAATTCATTTAAATTTTTACTAATTCATATGTATTCGTCATAGCCTGAAATTGTTAAAATTTAAATAAAACTATGCGTTTAAATTTTTAACCTTCGACTATTAAGATTGTAAAAATTAGTTTAACGTATCTGAGTATCTTTGTATCTGCGTATCCTTTTATCTGTTTATCTGTGTGTCTATCTGTGACATCGTAGCTCCTAAGCGGATTAACCAATTTTGATTTTTGATTATTTGAAAGCAAATTTGATCAAGGTTGTTCTTTGCTTTGTTTCAAATGTGAGTTTCGGGTTCCGTACCCGAAACAATTATAAAAGAAGCGATTATCTCCAACAGCTGAATAGATTTTTGGAAACATAGCTAAAAACAATCTCGATCAAAGCAATATTAAAAAAAAAAAAGCCGTGATGATAAGACTGCATGCTACCTATGTGTTCCACACAAATAACCCAGTATAATAAAGAGTTAAAAAAAATTAATGAAAACAAATTCGACCGAATGTTATGAAATTATTTTCGAATCATAATGCCGATAATACGCTTCGATCAGCACCTCAACGCGAAGTCTGCATAATTCAAAGAAAGTTAAAAAATCAAAATCCGAACGAATGTTAAAAAAATCCAAAACTAATTTCACAAAAGAATTGATCAGACCTGATTTTATGTCGCGGTTTCTGGTTTCTTTAAATTTTTAATTGAATATTCTTTTTAGCTACACTATGAATAAATGAACAATTCGTATATTTGTAATTGCTATGAAATTACCTTGCATGGTAGATAAAAATCATACCTTATTATTTTTGCAACCGAAATTTTGGGAAGCATGGCTTTTGGATGATCAATTTGTTAATATGCTTGTGAAAATCACATCTATTTCTAGAAAACGCAATTGTAGAAAACATGTAATTAATCAATAATATACGAGTTTTTTGTACAACTAAGCCCTAATAATCTAGTTACTCACTTGAATAAATTGCAAAATGAATTTAATAAAGTAAATTGATAATAATAATAAAAAAATATAATAAATCCCATGATATCAATAAGAACACTATGATACATTAAATTTGTGTAAAAAGATAATTGCATTTGCGTGACAAACACAAATATGTCTCTAATAAACATCTTTTGAAAAATAAAACCTCGGAAGGTTGTTTTTTTTTCCTTATTATATGTCAAAATATTATATTATTTATGACTTTTTATTGTGTTAAAATATTGAATATAATACATTTCCGTTTTTCGATTTTTACTTCTATACAAAAGCTGCAACAGTTATCGAATATAGGACAAATAAAGGAAAATGGACTAATTACGATGGAGTACCATCGTTATTATGATTATTGGAGTAAATATTATAATATCAAATAGTTTTGGTCAGCAAATTTCATAAATTCAACAAGATTTTGGATTAAACTCATACTTAGCCAACTAAATCAATGGGCAATGCAGGTCCAGCAAGATTCTGAGATATCTATTGAAGAAAATGGTTCCGGAAATCAACCCCCATGTAAGATTTAGTCAATATCTCAGAAATTATTCGTCCAATTGCAACTCTTGGGCGAAAATGTGTCTAAACAATATTTTATCCAACTTGGACACAAAAAAAGTCGATTTTTTAAAATTTTATCAAAAAATATTTTAATATTATTTATCAAAATACAAGTTCAATAATACTGTCTGTTAAGGGTATTCCAATAATTAACTCAATTGTTTATTTTCACTGGTTTTAGCTATATTTTCCACGAAATATAGACTCATACACTATATCGAAGGTCAATGGAGAGAATAATGTGTTATAAATTCGTTTTGAAGCCCCTATTTTATTAGTTAAGAATCTACTTTTGCAAACCAGCAACCTTCTGCCGTTCAAATGAGCTACAATTTGGAGTTGCAGGATTTTTACCGCGCAATAGTTAATGAAGCGTAGATTAATTTTACCAATTTACAGGAAATTTACAGATTGGGACTGCTATTTTTGACATTTTTAAGGCTTTATAAAAAACTATTTTAATGGGGGAAAACATAACCTTTGTGACATAGCTCTGCTGCTCAGGAGTTGTTTTTTTTTTCAACTATATTTTTGGCTATATAGCAGATTTGCTGAAGCCAGTTTTAATAAAAAAAACTATATTTTTAATTAAAATTTATTATTGTTTTAATATGATCATCACTAATGATAAAAATTTTCATTATTAATTGACAATTTAAAATGTAAAATAAAATGAAATAATAATATTTTTATATTTTTTAATGGAATTAATAAAATATAAATTTTTTGTGACATAGATATAAATCCAATTTTCATGATATTAAAAGTGATTTAGTAATTATTATGGTAGATAGGTGTAGGTAGAGTAATGACAATTTCAAAAAGATTTCATTTATTAAAAAATTATTCTGATGTTCACAATTTTTCTGTAGGTTATTTTTTACTAAGTTACTGATGTAACTGTCATTAAACATAAATTTGTGCTGTATAGGGAAGAGTTGGTTATATCGTATTGTCATTTTATAATTATTTTTTCCACTGCCAATTTTTTAGATGTAATTTATAGTTCTTTACCCTTGAGGATTCTGTGGGAACATTATTAAGTATTACTTGTGTATAAAATTGATCAACAAAATTATTTAAAAAAATGATAAACAAAAGATTAAAAAAAACCAAAAGTATAATTGTGACAGATTAATGGTAAAAATTTCGATGTATTTTTTAAATTTCCTTGACGAAATAGACTGTGGTGATGCTTTTGAATGGCTCTTCTTTAAAAGGGTGGCACAGAAAAATGTGCAATTTTGAAAACGATGTACAAGAAACATCATTATGTAGAAATACAAAAAAAAGAATTTAGGAAAAATACATAAATTGTATTTCTTTAAGTGCATTTTAGATTGTATTTTGTATCTAAATTAACAAAACGTGTCGGAGTACATCAAAAACTGCAGTAGGATAAAGTCCATTCTGGCGAACAGATTGTTCCAAGTGACGAAATTTTTTAACTCCATGCGTTCAGTTCAATTCCATGCGTTCAGTGCTTCAACTAGTAATATTAAATTCTCCTGGAACATATTCTATCTCTTTTGATACTCTTCATTATAGGTGAAGACACAAAAAAAGTTGCTAATTAATTATACACAATGAAAAATTACTTAAAAGTATAATTTTTGAATTTTTTTAAAGCTTTTTTATGGAGGTTAATATGATAAAAAATAATTTAGAAAAATTGATAAATTTTTGGTTTTTTGAAATCGCAAACTACTCTGCCTCACCACTGTGTATATTTTTTATAAATTCACCTTTATATAGCTCTCCAGAAAGCTTTAGAATTATTGCAGGTACTTTTCTTTTACTGTTAATATAGAAAAAAGTCAGTGTTATGATACAAATTTGAAAAATAAATCTGAGAAAGTTATATAGATGAATAAAAAAGAAAACAAAGAAAGCATCCCCTGATTTTCCAAGTTTGATGTTAAAAAGTAATCAGCGTGAAGCGAACCAGCCAGGTTCATTTTAATTTATATCATCAAAGGATTTTCATTTTTGTGTGTATTAAAAATATAAATTGGTTACACTTATAACCAATTAACAAAGTGTGTTTATAATTTTTTATGGATATTAGATGAAAAAAAAAGTATACATGGTTTCCCCCTGGTTGTTGAAAATAATAATATATAAACTTTATTCAAAATCACTAGAGGGTAATTAATCAGAGCAACAACCTTTCAACTTTATTGCACTTACGGTATGAATGCTTACAGTGTGGGCATGGTATGGGCATACATAGTAGCTTCATGTACCCAAAGGATCTAAATGCGTATGTTAACGATGTCTAAAATCCCATAAAATATAGTCGAAAAGTTTTTGGTTATATGCGCGGTAAAAGTTATGAGCTTGTAGTGAAATGGGGTATATTTAATGTCTAACATTGTGCCAGCGAAAGCTCTACTCACAATACTTAGTTGTATAAAATATTCTACTATAGTTGTTTCTGTTACATATACAATACTCTACTATGGCTTTATTGTCCACACAATTCTTTCTGTAACTTTTTCACTGAAAACTCCCGCCTAAATGTATAATTTTTTTAAAATTTTTTATTTAAACTATGTGGTGAACAATTGTCTTAGACTTATTATTTTGCAATTCTGGCAAATATCAGTTTTTTATGAATATGGTGATATTTTTATTACGCAAAAAATAGTTATAACGTATATTTTCACATAACGTCTTTTTCATGCTGTACGTGTAAAATAGGTCAATTTTTATCGCAATTATCTCATTACCGGTATGCCAATACCCTTCAAATTTTAACATTTATTACTTTCAAAATATGTTAATTTATTACATAGTGCCTGTTATTTATTACAAATATATATATTGAAAGGTACTTTATTCCTACCGATTGTCCCATGTTACGCCATGTAGGTATATTTTATTTTAATTTTTCTATTCTTCCATTGATACTATTCATTTAAAATTGATACTTTAAAAAATATTTATCAATTAAAAATTTTTTTGTAAAAATGAAGTGAAATTCATATAACTAACATAATAGATATGTGAAATTTTCATTAGCGTGCTGTATAAATATTATTAATAATTTAATGTAATTATATTATAATACCTAGCATGTAAACGGATCTAATGCTAGGTGGAATTTACAATACATGTATGTATATATCATAAATTTTAATTGTTCTGGATATCCGATGTACTCTAAAAATTAGATTTGAGACATTGCTTCGTAGATTTTAATGAAACCAAGAAACTTTCTCGCTCGAAGAGTTGCAGATTGCATCACTTTGTATAAAGAATATATCTTTCTCTTTGCCCGAAATTGATAGAGAATTATCACAATGGTCATTTGAATTCCAATATTTCCTGAATAAAGTTATGAAAGACAAGTACTTTTGTCCGCCATAAAAATTGCTACTTAAAATGTTACATAATTTTGATAGCTAAATCTTTTCCTACAAAGCTAAAGGGAAGGCAATTTCCAAGAAGATGACTAATACATTTTCAATAAAATGTTAAAGACGAAAGCTGTGTAAGAGTATAAATAAAAATACAAGACATGCATGACTAAGCAATCAAATATAGTTTTGCAGTTGTGTTTGCCCTTCTCTAAATTGGGGGATCTTAATTATCAAAATTTTGGTTTCTTACGCCCGTTTAATATTTAAGGGACGTTTATTTTTAGGATTTTCCTCTAAACTCTCTCTATCACATTCATTGGCGTACCCAGGAGGGTTAAACAGAAGTTTTTGGCTTAAATAAATTCAACGGGATTTTGGGCTTAATCACATACTCAACTTAATCTATTCCACGCCAGAGGTTCAAGAGAGGCGGCTTCTTCAATCTGCTTTTTGGGTGCGCACATTACTCAACCTAATCTTTGACAAGTTCATGCCAGGAGTTCAAGAGGTGCGGCTGCTTCAATCTGCCTCTTCGGTACGCACATGATTATATTGGTTTGCCCCACCATAGAATTAGGGCCAACATAACATCATGCTCTTGCCTATTCAACAGGTTTCATGTCGTTGATACTGCATACATGTTGTATTACATATGAAGATCCACTACAATAATTCAAATTGGATTATGTTGAGAATCCTGTAACATGATATACTATTTAATCGTTAAGTTTACGTTTGCAATAATAATACATTACATTATATACATTACATAGATACATAAAGGTACATTATATTTTGACCACGATACATTATTATAATCGTAGCTGTAGGTATACGCGCAACTACCTCCAAACGATTTTGTTTATTACCACCATACATGTATTAAAAAGCTTTAAAATTATCTACTGCTGCTGGACAACAAAATTTTAACTAAAAAGTTTATTATTATACTCTGTATACACGAAATATAAACCAAGGTATACTGATTTTAGTCCCAAGTTTGTTAAAAATATTGATGATATGAACAAAATTTTGGTATGGGTGTTTGTCCGCCCGTCTGTCAACACGAAAACTCAAAAACAAAAAGAGATATCAAGCTGAAATTTATAGCGTGCTTAAGACGTAAAAGGTTCGTAAATGGGCAACATAGGTCATTTGGGTCCAAATGATCCATCTTGTAATCCTTTAGAGATAGAACAAAAATATAATTATAAAGAATCTTATAAAAAAATAAACAACTTTTGTTTGAAACATTTTTTGTTAACATAATTAACAAAACTATAAAAGATAGAAATTGAAAATTTGCAGGTAGCTTCAACCAAAACAAATGGCGGCTGAAACAAATGGCGCCATAATTGTGTTGCCTTTTTAAAATTTTCTAAATTATTAGAAATAATGCAAGTACTGACAATCAACACTTTGAATACAGGCTATTTCAACAATTAACTCTTTCAATTGTTTCTTTTCACTTCAATAATTAAATTTGGTTTCAATAATTTTGTATATTTATCAATATCTTGAGTATTCCTATCAGATACCTACCACCTACAAACGAAGTTGTTGAAATAAGTCAGAAAATGTAGAATTATCGAAGATAATTTATGAGAGAAGTATTTAAAATAAAATAACTGTTTTACTTCTTTTCTATCCATACGTAATAATTTCTTATTACCTACCTACATTACCGACTAAGATTTCTGAAAACAAGTTTGAGTCACAAATGACTAGAGTATAGTTCGCAATATAGCTTAACTTGCAATGTCCGTAAGTATGTACACATATATGATGTATATATGCACGATTTTTTTTGTTCAAACGAGAAAATACTATTACGTATCATCAGGACTAGATATTGTGCCTGGCATATCGGACTTGGGGATCTCCATGTCAACTAAAAACATCTTCGTTCACCGCTCGCAAGTGCGAGGACGACTGGATTGGGATCGCGTTAGCATTACATCAGTCCAGTCTTTGTTATTTGTCACGACGTCTGCTCCTGTTTATTGGTTTCTTTCCAAGATTTTATTCAGTAGAAATTTTCGCACGTAAGCTGCGATTTCCGATCAGTTTTCTTCACGTTCTAGCATGTGGATTACTAAGCTAGCAGGGTTGAGAACCTTTCCTGAGGTTCCTTTAGTATGGCTCTATAGTGCCATACTGAAAAAGTAAAATTTAATATTTTTACCATTTTCAAAATTGACCTTTCCTCTAGAAAAGGCACTATTCAGCGTTTTTCGAGCTTTTTTCACCAAATTATTTACTGTTAATTTATTGACCAAATTATTGACTTTAAAGCTCGAACTTTATTTGTTATTACATCAAATATTTGTTATTTATCACATTTGTGGCCAGATTGTTTGTTGTTTTGCATATAACGAACATTGTGTGTGGAAGAAAAAAAATTATTAGGTTTATCTTTATTGTTAACAACCTAGCCACATATGTGACGTATAACAAATGTTTAATATTTAACGAATATTCGCACATTTCCCTTCTATTTTATTAGTTAGATAAAAATCAACTTGTACATTAAATGTAAAACTTATTTTGTTATAAATCTTATTTTATATTAGGTTGTAATTAAAATAAATAGTCCATAACGTTTATAATATAATATTACTACAAAGCTTTGTATACCGTTTACCCCGTTTACCTTACCGTGCGTCTATCTATTTAGTAACCCCCCCCCCTTTTACACACTACCAGGTGGATAGACAATAGGGGAGAGTATAGAACCACTGTCCCAATTTCGTTTATGAGTTTTAAAGCTATTAATACTAAAAAGTTTTGTATACCGTCCACTTTACCGTACGCCTATCTGTTTAGTAACCACCCCGCTTTTTAACACTACCTGGTGTATTGGCGATAGGAGAGACTAAGTAACCATCAATATTAATTTAGATTTATGTGTTAAGTCGTTCAGCAAGATACAAGATGTGTGAACCATGGAACAAAATCTTAAAGAAACATGAATTATCATACATGTACCTAGGATCATGCCTATCGATTTTACCTAAAGGGAACTTTTCATTATATAATCTGTTCACTCTATGGCACAGTATTATAGAATGTTCGCGGTAAAATAATCCTTTACGTTTCACATGACACGCATCTTTATAAAAATAAATTGTTTTATAGCTTTACAAGCCTTTGCAATGCACAAACGGTAAGCACTAATGAGGGTCCAGGGGCTAAAAGTTTGAATTTTGCTTTTTTCACTAAGTTAAGCGGACCGTTGCCCTTAACTTATTATTGGAGACTCTCAAGTAACGAAAGTTCATTCTTTCAACTTCCTACGGATCAAATTCCTAAATCGGAGCCAACAGAAGAATATGTTCCACAAATAAACACTGACATTTTATAAAATTAAATGTCTTAATTTGCGCTTCTAGATGTCTTAATGAGCAGTTCTTAAAGGTTCTTACGAAAACACTGAATTAATGATTCCAGGTTAATTTGTATCTGAGATACAACACATTACCCTAACTACCAGTAGTAGATAGTAATTACAATTATTAATATATTTAGAAAAGGCCATTTAATTATATAGATGTTGGTGTAATTTATTTTATTATTAATACTATTTTGTAATAATTTATAATTAAAGATTTGACCAAAATTTAAATTATTTGTATCTAATATTTAATTATTATTATAACAAAATATGTATCTATATAGTAGTCGGTATTGTAGAACCCTTTTTATTGGCAATTAATTTTGTATGTGCTTTTGATTTTATATATTAGCTATTAAATTGTTAGAAGATAATTAAAAAATATATTTTATTTACAACCATGTCTATTTATGAAATACAATAAGGTTTTCTGTGATTTAATTGAAAATTATAGTTTTTTCTAAAGCGCATGTACCCCATGATTGCCATTAAAACTTTATTTAAAACGTAACGAATGCTTCAGAAGGTGCCCATAAGGAATTCTTCAAGATAAAAGCTTATTTGACGATGGTATAAATAGTGATCCATGTGTCGTTTTTCTCCAAATAAAAATTTTTGCATGTATGTACGAAAAAAAAATTTTTCCATGCCATCCATTTTTCCCAATAAATGTGTCTGGATTTTTCTTCCTAACTAAATTTTTTTGACAAAGCCTTTGAAATAGAAAGAGTTATCAATATAGACAAATTTAATATAGATACAAGGCATTGTACCAGATCCACTGGTGTGACTCCTGAGGTCCACATGAATAATTTCCCAAAATAATTAAAATTTAATTAAAAAAATTATTATAAATAAAACTCGACCGACTCGAAACGACTCAACCAAATGTTACGAAATTATTTTCGGATCATATTTTGCCATTAATACGCGCGATATTGATCAGGAAATAAATTACTACGAACGTACGTACACTTACACAAACTTCTCCTCCAAATTGGTGTGAATGCCTTGTCCTGATCATAAAACGTAAAAATATGTTGAATATTTCGAATCGGACCCTTTAAAATATCTTCCTAAATTGAGAAGTTAAAAAAATTGTTTAGTAGACTAAAATAAAAAGTTTTTAATTCTTTTCTACAAAATAACCCCAACAAAACACCCATAATATAAATTATTCCAGATAATATTTTATTCAACTATTATAAAATATTCGTTGTTATTATTATGGACAGGGCAGATTTTAAAAATAAAAAAAGTCCCTCTTGGAGAAGCTGCGTAAACTAAGCAAATTTCCTGTTAATAAAAATGCAAAATAAGAATAATAGAAAATAAAATATTCTGCTTATTTCAGAATATAATTTCTTACATTCATTTTCACATTATGACATATTTTCACAAATATGACGCCCATTTAGTAGGATCAATTGCAAAAGTAGGGAGTTTCCATTTTTTTTAAATAAATACTTGAATTATATTCCCCAAAATTACAAATTGAACCAAGAAAAACAAAATTTAAATGTCCTAAAAATTGATCTATTTATGATGCTTTCAAGCTCGAGTTTGACATTTTCCTGCAATAAGTATGTTTAACAAGCATACGACATTATCATTTTTTATATAACAAAAATACTCATTATAATATTCATGATAATTAATTTTATCTAAAAAAAGTTTATCTAAAAAAGTCTATTAACATGCAACAAGTGTTTATGACATCTGCAATCGCCCACCAAACAATTTATGAAATTGAGCTTGTAGCAAATTTTAAAAAAATAATAATTTAAAAAAAATTAAAAAGACGCTTTTGTAACCAGCTGAACTAAAAGATAAAAATCGTGGGGTACTAAATTTCAATATTGTAAATATTTACGGACAGATAGATATTGGTAAAAGAAAAGTCATTATAAAATATCTTAAAAGCACCGAACGCTTTTTTACGATAAAATGATTTTTTTTTATTTAAAGAACTTATTTTCTATCTTTTAGTTCAGCTAGTTACAAAAGCGAATTTTTTTAGTTTTTTTAAACTATTATATTTATTTTGTGTTTTTTAGACTATTATTGATTTATTAAAAATTCAGTATAAATATGTTGGGAGATCAAATAAATTTATATAGTTTCAGATATGAAAATCCTGAAAATCCTGAAAAATCAAGTACTTAAACTTATTAAACTATTGTAATGTCGTCGGTCCTTCATAAGTATGCCAAATTTCGACTTAATCCGATGTTTTGAAGAGGGTCAAAATAATGTTAAAAGTTTTTCTTACATACTAGCATGCATATACGTATTAGAAAACGATAACAAGTGTTGTCAGCTATAAAACATGTGTTATTTTTTTATTTACTTTTCGTACTAAAAAATAACGATAACTAATCCAAAATTTTAGACTGAAAAGTTTCATCATACGGTACAAAATCAGTAGCTCATTTTTCTTGAAGGGTTCATTCGCTAAAATGGATATGTGTATGGTTTTTATATATATTTTATATAATACATGTGTATTTTTAATTCAGGTGATATAATCTTCTTAATAGCTTTTTCTTAAAAAATATGATACTAAATTATTCATGTTACCTTCATGTTCTATTATTTAGAGTGCCATGAAAAAAAGGTTTATATACGTATGTTTAGTTAATGAATTTGCAAAACTTATTTGTTATACAGTAAAACTATGTTAGATTACATTTCATTTCGGCACTTTTCTATAGAATAGCCGGAGTTTGAGTTTCACTGTAGCATACTGAGTTCTGTAATTCGTATATTTCATACTTGCATTGTTTTTCTAATTTTGTTGTCCAGGAATATTTTTAACGTCACCTACAACTCAAGTAAACGTCAAAAATACAGAACGATTCATTAGCGGATCGTTTCATTTGAGTCATGATAAAAATTTCAAACGTTAGTTACTGTACGGTCGCCCTATTAACTCAGTTTGTTAAGGCGTAACCAATTCCGTCCGCGGTATGCTAAGGGTAGGAGGTTCGATTCCCGCCGTCGCAATAAAATTAATTTAATTATTACTGGTAGAGTGCATGGTATATGCATGAAGGAGGTGCCCTCAGCCTCTAAACTTGAGGAGCTGATAAATGAAATTATCATCGGAAAGGTGGTAATACACATATACGGTATCACAATGGGCTCTATAGCCTAAGCGTGTCCTTCGTGGATAGCCAATATAACCTAACCTAACCTACTGTACGGTATGCATCGAGTAAGATGAGCAGATAGCTTCTTCTGTGATAACGCTTTGATAATATAGGACAAAACTGACGAAGTGGATGAAATAGTGGAAGCAGAAACCAACAATTAAAGAAAGGTTAATAGATTGTCTGCAGAGAGTTTAATAGATTTTTAAACGTCACATCAAAACAGACCTGTGCGAATCGTGGGAAATTTTTAAAAATTCTATAGTTTAAAAATAATACTCAAAGAGCTGGACCACTCATTTTTAAAGGAGACAATCTATGATTTGACAAAAAAAAAATTCGAAAGGTCTTCAGTCCATGAAAACGCAGAGGTCGCAAACATCGGAAAATACACCAAAAGTGACTTATTACATAAATATAAAAATTATAAACATAGGAGAACTAAACATCTATTACTATAACAAAAATTCAATTTCTCAATTTTATCATCGGTAGTTAATAAAAGAATAAAATAAATATTAAATTCGCAAATGGTTTCTCTCAGATTTGTTTCACATTTACATAAGAAGTATAATTTTTTTGTTTATTTTTGTTGCACATAATTTTTTCCATGAAATTATCCTTACGAATCCGTTGTAAACTAAAAATACTGTTAAACTTAAAACAAGACACAAAAACTTGGAATATACCAAAATTGCTAGTGAGAGATGGTAGAAGAATTAAAGAACACCTACGAACACATTGTGATACTTATTTGTAATGTAAAAATTGGAAATAAATTCTTTTTACCTTATCTTATCTAACCGTCACACGGTTTTCGGCGTGAATATCAGTAGTGATAACCTCTTTAATTTATAACTAACAAAATATGTACGAAATCATACATCCGAATAGTGCCATAAACTATATAGAAGTGAAAATTAAAAACGAAATATTTGTCTAAAATACTCGATTATAAGCTTTAATGTTGGCTACATTTACCACATGAAAGTAACTGTTGATAAAAAACAGTATATTCATATTTTATAATTTTAGTTTTTCATATTTTCTTTTTCGTTATGCATAGAATCATTATACACATAAAATATAAAATTAAATTTTCGTAAATGAAATTTCTATGGATTTTACCTGTACATATTAAAGTAATGAATTCATACCTGTGGTACTTCGCCACCATTTTTGTATTTTAAATGAATGTAAGCTGATCATTTACATTACACTGTTGAGAATAATTTTTATTATTTGTGTAGAAAAGAAAAAAATTAAATAAAAATCTGATATATCTTGTTACATTCTCAATTTTGATTCGTCTCATTTTAAAAATGAATTCGCGTAGACAAAATATAAAAAATTAAATATAAAATAAATGAGTAAAACATGTTTTGCTTCTAGGATAATGTTTCCAGAAAAAAAGAACAAAGGCTACTAAATTGTTTCTGTTTTTACATTAATCTCGGTTATCTTGTGTCTACCCATTAGAAAAATCATTTTTCCGTGAGACAAGCGACATCTTAGAATCGAATTACGATAAAAAGGCCAAACTGGGTTTCAGCAGACGTTGAATAAATAAATTGATAATTATTTACCACACTACTGTTCAATGGTATGAACGAACAGTCTCATAAAAAGTGTTTAATCATTCCATAAACCACGTCAGTTTTTCTTGTAAGCTTTAAGCCTGCTTAATACTATGCTATGACTTCTTGGAGTAATCATTAATTGTCTTGATAAAAGTGCATTGTCTTCATTGAAACAAAGAAAAATGACTTAGAGCGAAATAAGATACACCAAAAGTGGTTCTTATCTTCTGTAAATATTCGATTTTTTTTTTCTTTTTTTTTTTTATTTAGGGCGAATTTTAGGAGATTAACTGCCTAAAAATGAACCATAGCCGAAACGATTCAACAACCAATATCGTCTAATTTTCATTCAGTGGAAACCAAACATTGTACCTTCCTTTCCCGAAAAGCCTCAACACAAATCCATTTTATATTATCGATATAAAAGAAGAGATTGAACAAATTACTTTTAGAGGAATGATTTTTAGTTTAAGAACTTTCCAAGATAAAATTTTGATATAATATCTTAAAATAGAGACACAAGTATTCGATTTAAGCTTCAACCTCAGTTACAGAAACGTTTGTAGTTATAATTTATTATAACTTTGAGAATTGAATGCTCCATTGAGTACAAATGTATTAATTAGATCGTAAAGGTAAAAGCTAGTGACCAAAAAAAGAATCAACATTATTCCATTTAAACAATTACACATAATTAATTACTATAATCAATTATTACATATGAGTATTCCCAAATGTTCAATAAAAGTAAACATACATACAAACAAACAAAAGCTTATTTCAATCATTAAACACATTTATTATTATTTGAAATAATCAACAAAAAATAAGGTCAGAGTTTTTTTTAACCCCATGCATATGAGAGGATGAACTAGTATTTGAAATGCAGTGTATTAAAGGTTCGAAAAAATATATCTAACATCAGCAAATTAATAAGAGAGAGTATGAAAAAAGACAGGCAAGCGAAAAGGTTAAAAAAATTAGAAGAAGAAATTGATAAAAAAGGTGGCACTAAAAAAGCTTTCAAAGAATTGAATGTATACGGAAAAGAGTGGATACCCAAGATTAAAAACAATCAATATAACAAAGTAACTAATCGTTCCGAAATCCTTAATATAGTCACAGATTTCTATAGAAGTCTCTACTCAAATAAAAGTAATGAGTATTACAAAGACTCATACTTGAGTAATGAAACAACGAAAACCTAAAACGAAGTACCACCAATAGGAAAAATAAAAATAATTAATTGCGGCAACGGAGCCCTAAAATTGTAAATTTCTATATATAATGGTACCATACAATTCAAATGAAGCACAATAAAATTTCAAATATATAAAAAATGTTCCACCATTTAATGCATAAGACCAAAAATTCAATGTCCATGAGTACAGAAAGTTTACTTATTTAGTTCTGTCTTTGTCAACTTTATTTTATCCTCAAATCTTGCTCGTAATGGAACTTTTATTTGTCTACTGTCAAAAGCATTGCTAGATAGAAACCATTAGTAGTCATTAGCAAAACCTAAACGAAACCAAACATTGTATTAATAATAGTATTCTCAATGAAGCTGTGGAAGGATAATTTGAGTGCCTGAGACCTTCATTCGGAAGTTCGTTAATAATTTTTATTTTTTAATTTTTATTATAAAAAAAAATATTATAACGAAAAGAACATTGTATCTATTGAGTGTCCCACGACCCTTCTCGCTCTTTTTTAAATATTTTTTTTACTATATACATTTCTTGACGCCCTAAACGCTCAGATTGATTAGTATACTGTATTGAAAATGTTTACATACAAACTGTGCTTAGACGAAACACTTAATCCAAGTATGTTACTGTTTGATTAGTGCGCGTTAAATTTTTTTTCTGTTCCACAAAACATTTTTTTAATTTCTTGCCTTAGTGTATCTAGGGCCTAATTCACACTCAATCTCGTTTCGTCTCGATTTCTTCAGCTTTTTACAAAATTGGCTCCATTTTAATGGGCCAAACTGTACATACCATACTCATACGAAATAATACATGGAATATAAATTTTAAAATTAAAAAAAATTCATAATAGGCATCATAGATATTAATAACAAAACATTTATATTCATGTTATGAAAAGTAGGTAAATAGTATTGAAATTATTTCAATTATTAGTCAATAAATAATGTACGTATTACATGTATGCATAGACTGACTATAAACGCTATAAAATACTACCGAGTACCCACCGATGTAGTAGGTATAAACCCACCTCTGTATATCTGATAGATAGACTTTTTATATGGATAAATATAGTATTGATACGCGTCTATTCTAATATCTTTAAGCATAGACACACAAAATCATGTTTTAGACGTGAGAACATAATGAAAAACATATTTTGTAATTCTCTGATTTTAGGAAATGGACACTCCAAAAATCGTTTAAGTTCTTTCAACTTCGGATATCAACATATTTCTAGAGGTGTTTTTACCATTGCGTATTTCATAGGTGCATTTACCAATGCCTATTTTAATTATATTAAACTAAATGACTCTAAGTGGGCTAAGCAATAGTATATTAGCTATTACTCAATAAATTAGAGAGGATTAAGTAAGCGAGTCAGCTGGACGGCGGATTAAGCATAGTATAAATGAACTGGAGGTACAGGTTAAATAAAATTAACAGTCGTTGATTAAAAGTTATAATCAAATAATTGTAGGTGAAACGAAGTTCAACGGATCATCTAGTTTCTAATATATTATTATGATTATTATAAAATGTAAATGAATATTATCAGGACCGAATTTAATCATAGCGCTGCGACTTGGCAAAATGAATAATGCAGCCTCATTACTGAAATTTTGTATAGAATGAATAAAAATTCGATATACAATTTTTAAATAAGTATATAAAATGACTCATTCATACCAGAAAATTTATTGTTAATAGGAAAGTTACATTCAAAATAAATTTCGATATTTTCGCCAATTTACTAAATCAATTTTGTATTATATAAATACGTATTTCGACTACCAAGGAATCATCGTCAGTATGAATTATCAAATCGTAATTACGGTCTGCAGCTAATTCATCCCGATGATGACTACTTGCTAGTCGAAATACGTATTTATACAATGCAAAAATTGGGGCTAAAATCGAAATTTATTTTGAAATATCCTAGAGATCTCAGTTATAATTTTTGATTATATTTAAATTAAATACATTTATTTTTTTACTAAGAATTATTTTTACTCATAAATTGCAATATATTGTTTATATTGTACGAGTTAAACACGTTCAACGTTTTATTTGCAAATTGGTAAATTTAATCTTCACAATCTAAGCGTTGAAGTAGAACGTAAGTGATTTTATATCATTTCAAAATTAAAAACGAACATTTGGTACTACAGTTTGTTACAACTGGTCTGATTATATAATGCTATTTCCATATTTGAGAACTCATTGTAAAAGTCGTTCGTATGCAGAAGTTTCAATAGATCGGAAGGAGAATTTCATTCTATCATTTTTTTAATGCAATACGCTTGAAAGTGCACAAATTGATCGCATCCCATAAAATTAATATCTGTAATAGGTATTTATAATTTTTTAATTAGGTGTTAAATTTTTGGAAAATGGAAAAATTAAATATTATAATTTTGAATTTGATGATTTTTCCAGCACGAAATCATTTTCGATAACGCGGAGAACAAATTTTTTTTCACTCTTCGAATTCGCCCCTGAATATTTGCTGCCATGTGCGCTAGCCCTTCGCGCTCCTAGTATAAATCCAGTTATGAACATAATAAAGCTTTGACGATGGATTTTGTCAAACTGTACATTTAACATTGGACTGACTGTGTATGCAGTTAGATTCTAGTACTCAAAGGAGTCAAAACCATTCGATATCATTCAATTAATACCAATTGACAACCAAATATAAACTTTATTCAACAATTGTTCACTATCACAAGTAATTTAAATTCAATCGATATATACAATTTGAACTTAATGTCTATGGTTAAATAGTTAGCTATCCAAATATATACAAGGTGTTACAGAAATGAAATACCTTTTATAATAATTTCTTCAAACAACAAACCAAATATAATACTAAATCTTCAAACAACTAATTGCTCGTTGCTGCCTAAAGTGTACTTTATAGTCTATCCATCTAGCTATGTATATACATATAGCTTAAAAGCATCGCTCGTCCATGATAGTTTTATAGAGAAAATGATTAGGCTCGCTGGCATTCACATGTGAGACAGGTACGGCGCAAGGTAAAATTAAGGTAAAATACATGTGTTGGAAAATATTAATGACCGAGCATGAAATAATAAAAATTATAGTTAATAAGCGCAATAAATGAACCGCAGATCATTTGAGTGCTGGGATACGGAAACAAATCACCTAGCGTGACAAGTATTGCAGTTTAAACAATTAAGACAAGCTTACATAATAATTTTTGTTTGTTTAGTCATTTGTCGTGTGCTCTTTTCTATTTTTTAAGAAAATCTCCTCAGCCGTTTGTAGATCATCATCTCCTCCCCCCCCCTTTGTTCGTCGGAGGTTTAAAAAAGAAGTAAAATCATCAACATTATAAAAGTTGTCCAATTAAGATAAAAATCAATTTCATCATTCAGCCAATAGTTTTCAGCATGTCCGCTTGCAACGAACCAATTGGAGTGAATAGTACACCGATATTTGTCGGGGTTGAAATACCAATACAAGATAATTATATTCGTGAATTCATGTATGTATCATCAGCTTATAGTGGACAACTCAGATTTGTCTGTATTATTGAATATCGGATTGGAGTTTGGAGATAAATGAATGTTTCAATAAGCATCATTCCCTGTTACATCTTGTACCGGCATGCATAATATAAATTTTCAATAATATTAATGTAAATTTATGGTCGTATCACATAATATATTATTTATTAATGTTGGTACTAAGGTAGGAATAGTAGTTAACTCAGCTCAGCTATATTATGCTCACATATCTATTGCAGGTATAGTGAGTTAGTCATTGTGAATAAACAGTTTGTTGAAATTTGCATATCATAATTACAATAGATCTGTTTGTGCTTTGTAAATCATTTCCACGCATTTAAAAGTGTGTAAAATCGTATTTATCAACAAAAAAAAAAATTAATACTACTTTCCTTTGCGAGAATTGAATTCAGATCGAAATTAATAGAAAACAAATATAAGCTAAGAAGTTTTTCTTTATAAATATTATCGGTTTTTATAAAATTTTTAATTTTATAAAAACCGAAAGAATGAAGGTATTATTACACCGCTTTATAATCAAAAATATAAAGCGAGCCAAAAATTTCAAAACCCAACCAACTCGTAATTACATCTGTTAATAAATTTAAAACAAATATCGGATGATATAACATACATAATGCTAAAAGACATGTAATAGTACGTATCAGCCTAATTCATCTTATCGAGAAAAGCTCTAATTTCAATTCCTTTTATTTATTTTATTTTATTGTTTTTTTGTCTTATTTTTTCCAAAAGCTACTCTTTTCGGGGCTATTTTTTTCCGATTAGCCCTATTACACAGTGATCTTAAATACAATCATTTATTCCAACCAAGATTTTTAAGAAAACATGCAAAAATGTTGAGATAAACTGTTCGCTAACTATTTTTAATCTGAAAAGCTGAAAAGGCTCTCAATATAGGAAACTAAACAGGAAAAGAAAAAATGTATGGTAAGAGATAGAAGAAAAACTGTAAATTACAAAATGTTCTTTAAAAATTACAACTAAAAATTATACTTTTATGAAAATCGACCTGTAGAATTTTGGATCCAATTTTCGACAAAATTATTCGATTTATGATAAACAGTTTTCAAAAAAAAAGGAAAAATCAGTTATATTTTATCAATCTCAAGGTAAACGCCCTTCGAATACAACAAGTTTGAAATATTTTTACGCATATCTTATTATTTATCAATACCAGGAAATTATTTTAGCACTATGACTTTTTTAAACTGTAAAAGTACCTATAAGCAATCTCAATTTCAGTCATAAACATATAATATACAATCAGTGCTGTAATGAAGGATATACCATCTATACTCTGTGGTTTAATCTGACAATCTTCTGATATTTACGATGTGTATACCGTTTCCTTCTGCTTAATTTACCATTACAGCGTTTACTAATCACGAAAACTTAGAATAATATTTATATTAATCAAACAGCAAAAAATTTTTTTTCAATTTTTGTTTCTATCGTTTAAAATAACAAAGTATTAATTATTCTAATTGTATACGATTTTTTTAATTTAAGTCTTCGATTTTTGTTTTTCAGTATTTAGACAAAATCTAATCAGTGAAAAAAAGCTAAAGCTATCTAGTAGGCTCTGACTAATCGAGAAACTGTCTACAATTAATTTTCGCATTAATAAC
Organism: Chrysoperla carnea; assembly: GCF_905475395.1. Lineage (NCBI taxonomy): Eukaryota > Metazoa > Arthropoda > Insecta > Neuroptera > Chrysopidae > Chrysoperla > Chrysoperla carnea. The sequence continues at coordinate 110,298,991 of NC_058337.1, read as the reverse complement.
TGCGTTGGGTAAAATTATGTTACCAACAAATTAAGTTCTAGAAGTCTATAAATCAACTTGAAATGTCTTTCACTGTACAAAATTCTAAATAATCGAACACATAGCTCTAGTTAAACGAGAAATTAGAGGGGAAATGTGGTCAATTGACGACTAACAACAAATATTAACAACTATCATCATACATGGGTGATGTATTTGAATGACTGACAATTTTACAGTGATATGATTAATATAATAACAGTTTACTGTAGTGTAGTTAGTGTAGATATAGGGATAGTGTATAGGGACAGTGAAATTTAACGATTATGATTGGTAATAATAGTTAATCTATATTCTATAGCGATTGATTATAATTCGATCTTGTTTACAAAATTACCATAAATTACAATTTTGTTATTGATTTTTACGAAGAAATACGACACTATTTCCTGACTGTATCTAATTTTTCAAACTGATTTCATCTGGAGTTTTTAAGTTTAAACTTTATAATTTAAGTACTTTAATTAACAATATTGATATCGTCTATGATATGATAGAATTCGATAATATGCTATAAGTTTTTAAGAATGAGATTAAACGAAACGTCATTTGTCAATATGTTAACTAAGAATATAAGCCATTAAACTTAACTAAGAATATAACCACACCCTAAAAGTTTTTATTTATGCAGATTGATGAAACATCACAAACAAGTGGTGATCAGCAAAATGTGTCAATTTTAGACTTTTAATTCTTTTTTCCACAATTCTATGAAAATTTTTATTCTACCTGTGAAAATAATTAAGGAGCTGATAAATGAAATTATCAGCAGAAAAGGTGGTAAAGCAGGTGGTAAAACACTTTATAGCTTAAGTGTGTCCTTCGTTGACAGCCAATATTTCCTAACTTAACCATCATGGTCATTATATTTACGACTTTTTTTCTATAAATGTTGTATATCAACAACGAGGCGCTGTAAAAAGTAGTTCCAACATTGGTATGTTTACAAGTTGTTGCTATGCTACTACGCTACAAAATATACAAGCCACTAAAGTCGCTCTTCTTGGAGTGGAGCTAAATGTGGCCGGCAGAACCGTACTTTTATAGAGCTAGGATATAAAGAAAAAACCATTTACAGTTCCTCCTTTGAAAGATAATTTAGTAAGATGAAATTACAAAAATAATTATCTTTATAACAAACTTTATTCGATTAAGAGTCGGTTAAGTTGTATTAATTTTTTCTCTTCAAAATTCGATAAGTTTACGTGTTCGAAATTTAATGTCGCCATTCTTCTACTTTCATGCTATAAATCAGAATTTTTTTTTTTATAGTGATTTTTATTAATAACTGATGCTCTGAAGTGTCAAAATTAGAAATTTTTTAAAATAATTCATTATTTTGATTTAAAAACAAATGAAAAAATAATTTGGATCATCATTCTTAAATTGTAGCTTTAATAAAATTCATTTTTATTTAATATAAAATTCTAATAAATATTTGAAATATAGGTTGCGCAGCTTTCGTCTTACATGTAAAAAATGCATGTTTAAAACATTACATTTCTAATATGAACTGTCATTCTTGTAAAATCAAATCTTATAACTGATAGCGTTGAACGAAATGGTTATTCAAATTGATATTACACAGGATGTGTATTTTTATAGTTTGAACAGCATGGATAAGAATCCAAATAAACAGTCAATATTTCAAGATAAGCTTTTAATTATCTACATTTTCAAACTATTTCTTCCTTCTGCTTTGATAGGGATTAGAAGTAGTTATCTTAGTGCTAACTAAAATGGGCAGAGATTTGCAAATGAGACGCGTTGATAACATATTTAATTTTCGTTTTATATTTATCAGATCCCTAACCTTTCTCAGTCAATGAGGCCATATTATGGTTGTTTCTTAAAGGTTTTATTAAATTCATTTTTTTTCTAAAATAATTAATTTCCTTGCTAATATTTAATAAATGCATTAATTAATTCAGTGAACAGCAGTCGGCAAAATCACCCCAATGTTTGGAAAAATTGAAGCAGACACAAGATTCTATATAATAATAATGGGGTTTTAACCTCCGTTTTTGTGACGCATGCCTAATCACAGAGGCCACCCACATCATTATTCGTTAATCTTTATTTTAATCAATTACAAACATATACAATCACATTTTTGATGTGGGTGGAGTCGGTTACTTCGTTCTTATCCAAGCGACGACAATGTGATCAAATCTGCACTCCCATTAATTATAAATTGTTCACACTGCCGCTGCCTGGTTTCGAACCCGCAACCTAAGTCTAAATAATCCTACCTTCTAAAACTAGCGCTTTAAACCGCACGGCCATTTAGACTCTACAAGATTCTATATATTTGGTGTTGCATGCGCCATGTTTACAAGTATGTTAATCTTACAAGTATTTTAATACCTATTTATTATTTTATACTTTTTAGTCCATTAATAAAACATGGTACATTGAAAATGTTTTTTTTTTATTTTCTGCTTTATAGGGATATGTGAATGCATTCTCATTCACTTCTAATTTATTAGAAGCCAGATTTATTTTCAATTATTTTCTAATTGCATATTTGAAATTAAAAAATAACAAAAGTAATTATGAATAGTTTCTTAATGAATTTCACCCTGTACATATAAACCATTTATGCATATTCATGTAAAGCTTGGTTTAGACTTAATAATCGAATAAAAAACTTCCGATGAGTATTCTTGTCATAAAAATTTTATATTTTTTATAATTTAAAAAAAGTAACTCATTAATAAGGTGATAGTATGAAAACATTACAATTTTTTTTTTTAAAGTATTGAAAAATAAAAATTTACGAGTATAGAGTTTTGGAGAGTTTGTTTGATAATCTTAATATATATATTTCTTGTGTGTGTGTGTATGTGACTGAACTCCTCCTAGACGGCTGGACCGATTTCGATGAAATTTTTTGTGTGAGTTCAAGGGGATTGGAGAATGGTTTAGATTTACCATTCGGTCCACTACAACTGTTTTTGAGGGCTCCGTACCAAAAAAATGAAATTTCATTAAATGGTGGGAGCGCATATAAATCATATCACATTATGTATACTATGTGTACTATGTATTTTTAATAGTATTCAGGTATTGTCAATAGGCATTTATTAGAGCCATATGCGAGCGCAGCGAGCTCTACTATCAAAGGTCAGGCCAAAGGTCGAAGGTCAGGCCACTCCAATAAATAGGAGTTAAATTGAGGTTTAGCGGGATGGGTTTAGCGGACAGGCTAAACGTAGTATAGGTATTCATGAATTGGAGTTACGTTTTTACGGGACAACGTCCGTCGGGGCCGCTAGTCTATATATATATATAAGAATGAAAGCTGACTGATCGACCAACCCACAGCTGAAACCGCTGTATATAGAAGCCTAGAATTTTGTACACACGTTCCTCAAGTAACGTATGTGAGCACTAAGCAGGAATTTTTCAAAATCATCCCCTAAGGGGCTCAAAAGGGGATGTGAATTTTGTATTTGGGACTGCGTGGTTAATTTAATGGTTGGATGCAGAGTTTCTGAGATATCGCAATATTTGGATCGATTTTAGTCCAAACCTCAAAAACTATTCGACCAGTCATCAAATGCACCCGATTTTTGTACCTTTTAGGTCAAAATTGTCTTATATATTGAGTTTTATCGAAATTGGAGATAAAAAAAATTTCTCGATTTTTTTCAATTTTTTAAGGGGTATCCCTTTGAAAAAATCGAGAAATTCGCAAAAAAAAATTTTTTTTTCGAATTTCATGAAACTCGGTGGATGGGGTAATTTTGATCCAAAAAGTATAAAAATCAATTAATTTAATGATTGGATGCAGAGTTTCTGAGATATCGCAATATTTGGATCGATTTTAGTCCGTATCTCAAAAACTATTCGACCTGCCACCAAATGCCACCGATTTTTGTACTTTTTGGGTCAAAATTACCTTATATACTGAGTTTTATCGAAATTGGAGATAAACAAAATATCTCAATTTTTTTAAGGGAAATGAAAAAATTCCTTTGAAAAAATCGAGCAAATCGCAAAAAAAATTTTTTTTTGGAATTTGGTGAAACTTACTATATGGGGTAATTTTGATCCATAAAATATAAAAATTGGGTTAATTTAATGATTGGATGCAGAGTTTCTGAGATATCGCAATATTCGGATCGATTAACGTCCATATCTCAAAAACTATTCGACCTGTCATCAAATGCACCGAATTTTTGTGCTTTTTGGATCAAAATTACCTTATATACTGAGTTGTATCGAAATTGGAGATAAACAAAATTTCCCTTTGAAAAAATCGAGAAAACCGCAAAAAAAATTTTATTTTGGAATTTGATGAAACTCGGTGGATGGAGTAATTTTGACCCAAAAAGTATGAAAATCAGGTTAGTTTAATGATTGGATCTATAGAAAGTTACAATGTCAGCGAGTATCATTGGCAAAACTTCATTTTCAAAAAAGTTAGAATTCTCCACCAAAAAATCTATAAAATTGTGGACAAAAAGGAGGATAAGTGAGTAACTCTAACAAATCTGTGTTTTTGTTTAATTGAAATACTTCATTAGTCCATACATTTGATAAAATATTTTGTAGTGTGAACCAACTTCTAATACTATTTTACTCAGCATATATTTATAATATATATATATATACATTATATTAGTAATAGTAAAATATAGTAAACTTGTCACAGTCACACACTGCAGTCAGTCAGTCAGTAGTGTGGTTGAATAAAGTTCGAGCGGAGCAGCGGCAATGAGACGCCGGGGTGTTACCGGAAGGAAACATCACTTCAACGATTTTCTGAAATTACATCAACCGGATACATTTATTCTGGTGTAGATAGATATACAGTGGTGGTGGCATTATATGTTATACCTTTATGTATACTTACATTATTTGTATTTTACCCATAGTTTTTTTTTATTATTATATTTTTTTTAGTTATTTATTTTATTCATTTAATTTCACCACTTTATTTTTATATAAATGTGCTGTATAAATACAATTTATCAATTAATTATTTATATTGGAACTTAACAAATTATTGGTTTTTATATACCGCGTGTATATTTAATGTTTTATTTTATACCTTTATTATTCATTGTGCATAATTTTAAAAGAAAAAAACTTTTAAATGCAGCAAGTTAAAGTCGAATTTGATACATATAAATACGAATAAAAAATAATAATTTGGAACAATTTCAAAATTGCATCAAGTTATTATTTGATGGAGACTAAAACCATAGAATCAACTTTCTTTGGGGCATATTCAAGTTCGGTTTTATGCATGATTGAATCGACTTGTCCCATTGGGACCCATCACAGTTAAAATTCATTTATACCTTTATATATACAATTCCTGTGGCATCTACACTTTACAGATTTATAATGTATTAAAATGTATATTTTAGATATTTATAATAACAATATTTTAGTAAATACAGTCTGTTCAATTAAGTCGGCACCGTAGGGGATTCTTTTATTATTTGTTTAATGAAAAAAACTTATTCTTAATAAAAGTTTTGCATGGCCCACGCAATATTAAACAAAAAGATATCAGATATTTTTCCATTCATATACGAGGTATGAAAATCCTAATTATCCATCCATCTGTCATGAAAAAACACAGTTTGATATTTTACTAACTCTTCTCTGTATTAAGCATAGATTTCGGCGTATAGATGAATTAATGCTACGTAGAGTTTGTCAGTAAACCTAGATTAAATTTCGATGTATAGATATAAATTATCTATGCTAATACAGAGAAGAGTTAGAAAAAATTCCAAAATCTGTTTTGTACTTGTAGATGCAGGGTAGTTTTCAATTAGAATCAACTTCCTCTAATAAAGATTATCGATATTGTAAAAAATAAAAGTACTTTACACCTGGCCAAAATTACGGCATGCCTCTTAAACGAATACAAAAAATTGACATCCAATTATTTCATTTTGCGTTTTGGAGCATGCATTTTTATCAGGAATACTTCTTTTTCATAAAACAAATAAAAAAAGGTGTCTACAAAATTTTCCATGCAGTACAAACTTAATTGAAGACACTGTACAAAGTAAAAATAAAATTAAATGTTAGGTACTAAATAAATATTTAAATATCAAAATTAAATATCTTATTTACTGCAATATTTTATCATCTAAACGTATGTTTCTTTTACTTTATATACAGGATGACATATATTCAACAAGAACTAAGCAAATTTATTTTTATCAAAAGTTGCTAAAGTTAGTGGCAAAAACTAAATTTCTTATGTGCCATAATCTTTCTTTAATAAAAAATTCACGGATTTTCCGATTGAACCCTCATTTTTCTTGATGAGACTATAAAAGGCAATGAAGATAACCAAGATAGAAAATTATAGCATTCAAATTAATAATTTTGATAGTTATGGTTGTTTGTGTAACCATCTATAAGGGGCTATAAATATCAGATTTTTTCTTACTCTGTATGACATAGGTACACAAAAAATAACTGCTTGGGTAGAAGACTTGCTTTAAAATAAAATTAACTCTAAATAAAAATTAATTTTCTGATATAAGTTTAATTTTTAGAACTTACTATTCACCAAGAAATCTAATATAATTTTGACAAAATCTAAATCGAATTCAAAAAATTAATAAATTATCGAGATCGTAAACAAATTTTGCTTTTTGTATAATCGATTTGTTACATTATTTTTCGAAATGGAATAAATTTTGCATATTGATATCTGATTCTATTGTATAAAACAAAAACTATCACAATCAATAGATATTATTATGACATGAATATTTTTATTCAAATAATTCGAAATACATAAATTTACAAATATTCACAATTTATATATCATTACAAAAGCATAATATAAGTTTATGATATGGAAATATGGTTATTACATATAAAAAGTACAATTTTATGTAACGTTAACTACAATACAAATCTTTCCAAAGTTATTTAAAAACAAGTGCAAACAAATAATTGACTGAGTTAATTGTTGAAATACCATGTATAGACAGTGTTGATTACTTTGTCACATTACAAATACATGCATGTCACACATATATAACGGATATTCCCATATAATACATACTATACAATTTGCGCCTAATTTGCGCTCTCACGGGTAAACAGTTTTCAGATGTTAGCGAAAAAATGTTTCAAACATGAGTTGTTTAATTTTTATAAGGAATATTTTTTACATTTAAACTCTTGTTCTATCTCTAACGGTTTACAAGACGGGTCCTACGGACCCAACACCCAATTGACCTATGTTGCTCATTTACGAACTTGACCTTACTTTTTACGTCCTAAGTACGCTATTTTCAGCCTGATATCTCGTTTCGTTTTTGAGTAATCGTGATGACAGACGGACAGACGACAGACGACAGACAACCGGAAATGGACTAATTAGGTGATTTTATGAACACTTGTACCGAAATTTTGTTCATAGCATCAATATTTTTAAGCGTTACAAACTTGGCACTAAAGTTAGTATACCTTGGTATATTTCATATACATGGTATAATCAGGTCGTATAAGAGTGGGAGATCGATTGAAGTTAAAACATTTTCACTAATAAATTAATCAGATTATATGAAAAGTTTCGTCACTGATTACGTCAATCAGTTAATTTAGCATTCATAAGCATTCTTAAATATTAAAAAAGCAACAGTGATCTATGGTATGTTTTGGCCAATCTTTAGGGCAAATTTCTTCAATAAAATTGCACAGTATTCTTCATTCCTTAAACCTCTGACACCTCCAAAATCACCCTTAATCTCTCGATTCCCTCATAATTTCGATTTCCCTCATTATTTCGAATCGATTTCGCAAAGTGTTTTTTTAATACAATAACTGTTCTAAATTTGATAAGGAATCCTAAGCTTGGATAAAAGCTCTTAGACCACCTTTAACACTTGACTGTTTTATAACAAAATTAATGTAACAAAATAAATGTATTGTGAAATTACAGTGATTGTTCTTATAAACGATGAGCACTTGATAAATGAACTCAATTGAGTGATTTTAACGAGTTGTCTTTTAATAAAGATATAATTGAAAAATAAAAATATAAAAATAGATAAAATAAAATATATCTGTTATTTTTCACTCAACAGAGAAATACAGTTTGATTTCTTATTCTGTTTCTAATAGAAAGTTTTGTAAAAAACGCACATTTTTCACGAAATTGAACTAGGAGCTCTACAGATAAAAACTTGCATTTCTGATGAGATAACATCGATCGAACAAGTGTCTGCAATTTAGGAAAAAAGTATGTTTGAAATTTATAAATAATAAATTTGGTTGTACATTTCATGCGGTAATGAAATGTCTCTGTACCTTGAATCATTTGACAATTTCTCGACATTATATAGTTTGCTTTTCGAGTAAACTAAACAATAACATTTTTTTGAGAAAAAAGTAAAAACTTTAACTTCTGTGGAATAGAAATTTACAAGGCGACCATCGAATATTTTTTTGTAAATTTGTATACTATATTCCAGTTTTAATCAGAACGTTTAATTTTGAGATTTTTAAATATCCAAATTCATGTATACTCTGCGTCACAGATGTGCGTAGGTTTTACCATTCTAAGTAATATAGCTGAAACATATCATACAGTAATATCACTTAGAATGGCAAAACCTTTACACATTTTGTGGCGCAGAGATACCTTGAGTCTAACAGCATAATCTATCCCAGTTTTCTATGGGTTACCGATTACGGGTAAGCTAAGTAAGTGGTAGAAAGAAGTCGGATTCACCCAAAGCTATTGCTAGACGCTCAAAGTAGAGAATGCCTATAAGAGAAACTTGTAAGGTTTTCAATATTGTTTTCGAGCTGTGTTCGATCTTTTTATATTTAAATATTTAAAATGAATGACAGTCAACATGTCACCTTAAAACAATAGAAGGTCTCTATCGTTATCTTTAAACTATATTATTTCTACATAATTCAAAAAAAATATCATAATTTTTCTCTAAATATGTAAGTTGGAAATATTTTTACATAAAGATTATTCTACTGTTTACCATCTACACATATAAAGTATAAAATATAGTAGGTATATTATTTACATAAAACCATAAATAAACATAAAACATACATACATTCATACATATATATATATATATATATATGTGAAAAGTTAAAAAAACGAAGAAGAAAATGAAAAGAAAAATAAAATACCAAAATACGAAAAACACTATTTACATTCTTTATATAATATATATAATACATATACAGACTATTTTCAAGAAGTGAATGTCACTGAGATCATTAATTTTCATAGTGTTTATATGGATAGCGATGGATCGTCACATCTTTAAAGTACAGTTCAATTCAATAAAATAGAATCAAAATTATTAATAAATCTAATCATATGAATAATGTACTTATTGCTCGATGAAGAACTAAATGAAGAAGTGCTGAAATGTGGAATTTGTCCGTATTCCAAAATAATGACATGAGAAATAAATTTTTTTATCATTCTGAGTGGAGGCTCAAGCCTAAAGACGGCATATTCAACTAGGCTAAAAAAGAAATCGATTTATTCGCAATCTTTTTAACACCTTAGTTTTGCTTTTCCTAAAGCTATGTACCAGATCATCATTACGGCTCAAATCTTGCGAGTACTGAATGTACTCAAATGTCATAGCAAGCTAAATTGAAAAAATTTCCTACGTAAAACAGTCACCATTCTACACCGAGTTTTGTATAAATTTTTATAATTTTATGGTGGAAGCGCAAGGAAGCAGTTCTTTTAATATAAAATTCGTATGAATAAATATTATTTGTATCTTGCCAACGTATCCAAATTAGTTACAAACTGCTTTAAACAATGGTTTATTTCAGAAATAGAAACACAAATTGTGAATCGAAAAGAAAATTGTGAATTTTACGATTTTAGCTATACTTTTTTTGTGATTTGAAAATGGCTTTTAATTTCGACAGTTAGATTACTTTATTAAGCCGTTCGTGTCAAGTCTAGGTATTTGAAAAAAATACTTAAATACTTCAGTGACAATAAAGTCATAGTCAATAAGAATCACCAAATTGGAAATATTCTCCTGACCCTTGATTAACAGAGAATGAGAATTATGTTACTTATTTTTATAATCCAAATATTTAAGTATTCCAAAAACGCAGACAAAAAATTCGGAATTTCTTGAAATTTTTTAAAGGTATATATATGTACCATAAAAAATCTAAAAGGTAGGTACCGATTAATTACAAAAAACATAAACTTTTGATGAAAGCTCGAAGGAAGTCATTCCTGAGGAGGGCATAGATATCATTCCATATCTGAAAGACCACGACCACAGCTAATATAACTATTAATTGAGATATTTTATCAGTTTAAATTACAAGATATATCATTTTTTATTAATTTTGAGTGTATCGTAAGTAAAGAAACACAAATTGTACTGTTGATTATGTATGCGAAATGTTAGAAATAAACATAGATATATCATTTTATAGACAGTCAAGGAGCCAAGCCTGATTTTTGCAAGTCTCATGAAAACTTTATGAAGGTCTGAAATATATTAGTATATGTTCTCCCTAAAAACCTGCTGAAGGTTCTGGACCCAGGTTGTATCGTGGTCTCTAAATATCGAATATAAAACCTTTAAAGTCCTCATAACACTTTCAGAATAATAGAAAATCAAGTATTTTCCTGAACCAAATATTTTATGACCGTGTCGCAACCTGGTCTCGTCTTCATCAAGCCATTAGGTCGAAAACATGCTTTCTGAGGCTTCACATAATGTGTTCATGAGACTTAGGTGGGGCTCTCTGACTAATATGTATATTAACTGTGTGAAATAGAGAGCAAAGAAGATGTATAAAAGATACGCGTACATAAGTAAGTATTTCAAATATTATCAACATACATTCTGCTGCTAATGTTTAAAAAGGAAATTATGTTGAAGCATAAAAAATTGATAGTCATACATGTTGGAATTATGTATTTAATGATAACAGACGCTTACTATTGATTTACTGAATTCATGAAACTAAACAAGTAAAATTATTAAAAATTTATAAATAAAAAAAAGCACTCAATCTGTTTATTACTGTGATAAATGATAGCCAGTGGCTCCGATTCTAGCTGATATAACACTTCATTTCGTTTAGTAATGGTATTGATAAATGGTAAGTAGTCAGATGGCCTAAATTGGAACTACTGAAAAAGCATCCCACTTCCTGTTTAATAGTACAATTTTTATTGCCAGGTGGCTGGATTTATCTGATTTGACCTTAAAAAATGGTAAGCACAAGTATTTCCATGAGATAGACGAAATTGGCACTAATGAATTAGAATCTTCTTCTGATTTTAATTAGTTCGAATTATTATCGCCAGTTGGCGAGTTGCAACTCCCAGATATTAATAGGAAATTTTAGAAATCGGATATCTAAAGTCAAACTATCAGAAAATAACAAACAATTGATAATTTTTGAAAAATGTATATATTAATCACCCTCTTCTTACAAAACTAGGTTAAATGAACCTAAAATATATAAAACTATGAGAAACATATTTTCAAATTATTATTATAAAATCTAAATTTTAATTATGACCACTACAAGGCATTGAAATTATATGGAAGGGGGAATTTCAATATTTTTGTTAAACCAGTACGGCATCAATTAAGCCCAAAGCCCGTAAAATATACATTAATCACCCTCCGAAAATTTTTTGTTGATTATGAAATACATTATCTCAGTTTTATCGACACAAGCACTTAATATATTACCCTTGATAGTAAGAAATTAATTTTATTGTACAGACTTATCGGCTGCCATTTTATCCAGTGCCGCTGATGCAAGCGCTCTTATTAGAAAGGCTGTTCAATTGTTACACAAGCCTTATTACTTTCGAGATTCATAGAGCCTATACGATCGAGTTATCGAAGAATTGTTTTTTTCGCTGTGAATCTACTTATTTTTTTTTGGCACTGAAAAATTGGTTGTTAGGCATCTCTAGAAAAATTTTTACCAAAAATCAGCTCTTAATATCAGTAGGAAGACCTGCCGCAGCTTTCGATTTTTTTTCCTAAGGCTAATAGAAAACATTCATATTTCACTCATGAATTCATCGTACAGCAAAACTCTATATACTCTTTTGTGTATATGCTGAAAATGTACAAAATTCTTAGTAAGTAGTATTTTACAATGTTATGATCCTATACAATCTTTGAACATGCTTGTTTTTTTATACGAAGAATCTAAACTATTCAAAATTATGAAATTATTCTTCGAAATGAAGATAATATTCTCCTTTCACTATATTAAGATACTAGATTGATAACCGCCCGCTTCACTGGGCTTAAAAGTAAAAACCACCGATTTATAGCCTCCACCCTCTCTTGATATACACAGTTTTCAATTTTGTTAAATGTAAATTAGTCATAATTCATTGAGTATATCAGAATAGTTGGCCATGATTTGTTTGACATTTACTATTTTAAATTTTTACAGAATTCTTTAATTTATGGTTCAAAATGATGATCATAGATCTGCTCCATCTATAATCATCAGTTTGAACAATAAATTAAAGATTTCTGTAAAAATTTAATAAATGGTAAATGTCAAATTAAATTTAATTTTTATTTCTTTTAAATATATATTTATAAATTATAGTTCATGTGTTATTCTGATATATCAGCTATATTGCTGTACAGTTTCATTAAAAACCATTTGCTAGTTTTAGCGTGAAAGCGTAACAAACAAACAAACAAATAAACATGCTTACTTTCACATTTATAATAATAATATACAGGGATAGAGATTATGTCAAGTTGTTGTATTATACATATATCAAAGTTTAAATTTCTATCGTTTTAAATGGAAAACACTTTACAATACTTGTGGAAAATATACAAAATTCTTAATAATATTTCTAATAAAATGAAACCATACTATCTTTGATTATTGTGTTTATATGAAGAATTGAAATTATTCAAAATTATGAAATTATTCGAATTCGAGATAATATTCTACTTTCAATATTTTGCGATATTATGTCCATTATCTATAATACTAATTGAAAATGTATAAATTCTTGGTAATATTATTACCATATTGTTATAAAATTATAGCCAGTTTAATAAACATCAAAGGATTTTGAAATATAATAAAGTCTTAATATATTAGCGAATTTCCTTTTCTAGGAAAATGAACTAATTGTTTTATACCGATGACGATATTGTGCAAATTTCCATCGATCGAAAATATAAGAAAGTATTAGTTGTCACTACTTTTATCCAGTTTGGAGGAAATTTGATGTTTATACTGTTTTCGATATTTGAATGGTCAACCTAACGGGGGAAAACAGCAACATGTACAAGGGAGCTAAAATAAAGAAGCATTAAGACACGAAATATTATTAAAATGAAAGTTTTTATAATAAGCAAAGTTCATTATTATTAGTTTTATTTATTTGTCATTTGGCCAATAAGGTGTTTGTTTTCCTATAGTATTGTAAAAAATTTTTGGTTTATTGTACGGTACATACATGCTTTGTAGTCAAATAATATGTTATTTTTAGCTTTACAATACCACGCAACTACACGGGTATATAATATATTGTGTGCAAGTGCTGATTATAAATTTGATAATATAGATATCTCTCTTCAATCACCAATACTCAACTATTGTCGTCTCTGTTCATCAAATGATGGACCTTCGATGAACTCAAAATTAAATTAAAATTCTGTTTTTATATCATCGGCAGTCTTATATTTTTAAGGTATTATTATAAACTACAAAATTGTCTAAATATTTTAGATAGTTTTTTATCACACTCTCTAGATTTTTTTATATAGAAATATCCAATTGAAAAGGATAACCTATATGATTCATCATTTTTTCAGCCAACTTTGAACGATAAAATATTAGTAAAAAACCTGATGTCCTAGGAATTTTTGTTAATCAAAAATTGTATTTATAGAGTTTTATTGAACTCTCTAGTATAATTCAATCCTTGCATATCTCCTTAAAACCATTATTATTATTATTATTATTATTCTTATATAAAAGTTGTATATAAATAATTAGCAAGTAACCGCACATACGTGAAATATTAGACGCATGTGCGGTTACTTCTAGCGCTGTGACCATCATTTTCATTTCAATAATTACGTAATTCGACCTGTCAAGCATCGCTCTTCTTGTAACTTGAAATTTAGAATCCCCCTGAATGTTTCTATATCATGATTTTCTTTCTTTAAAAGAGAATTCGCTTAATTTACACAGCTTCTGCGTAACGAACTATATGTATAATAATAAAACTATAACAAAATATATTTTCAATAATATAATAACAAATTATTTGTTTTATATAAAACAAACGATATGTATAATAATTTCATGCGCGAATAATTTGAAAGCACCCTAATGATTTGGTAATATGGGTTATAATATAATACTCAACTCAGGGTCTATAAAATAGGAATCGATTAATTTTCGTTTGGATATGGTAGAGATGACTTGAATAGGAGATTCAATGAGAAACTCTTATATATATATATTACAGAGTGAGGCTGCAGTGAAATACAGTTAATAGAAGCATTATTTTCTTTATTATTAGTCGTTTATTTGTAAAGTGTCTTGGTTTAACCGATTTTTAAATTATTGGAATAGTTATTAGAAGTAATTTCTCGGGGAAAATTATGACAAATAACCTAGAAGTATTATGTAGAAAAACGTTTTGTCGTGCAACATATCAAAATCTTTATATTTAGAAAAATGATACTTGTTCTACCATCTACCATCGACATACTGTTTCCCCCCAAGAATAAATCCGTTTATCATCATAAAAAATATATCGGGCTATGTTCGGAATGTTTACATATCGATATATTCAAGGTCGTCACAAACCAACGACTAATAATAAAGAAACTAATATCATTTAATCACTGTATATTCACTTTCATCCCACCCTGTTACATTATATATACAACTTTACTATATTATATACTTGTACTACTATCTTAAACTACTGTACAAATGATAATAATAGACTTCAAATGTAACCTATTATTGCCAATCTAATACTACTAACTTCTGTATATAGATGGATACAAAATGTACCAGTAGTGAATTGATCCTTGAGTAATTTTTTAAATGAGAAACTGGCGTTCAATCGATCTACGGCCCCGCAAATAAACAATCAAACATCAAGTTAAACTAAATGGCATCCGTAAGCAGGCTTGAATCTTAGATAAGAAATCAGCGGTCTATGGAATGACTAGGCTTTTGAAAGTGGGTTGTTCTTGAAGTGAAAACTTCTATTAGGCACTTTCAGCACTTTACGCTCCATACATTTCACATTGAAAACAACGATTCTCACCCGATCACTGAAGTTATGCAACATTGAGCACACTTAGTTCGATAATGGGATCTTGATTCATAGATTTGAACAGTTTTGTTGTAAATTTATACGTTTCTTAATATCTGTTTATTTATTAAACCCTTACAGAAAACCTGTATTAAGCCTGTTGCGAGAGTTTTTTTAAGCCATCAGGGAAATGCGTGGATAAAATAGCGGAAATACGTTTTCCTATTTTTGGGCCCTCAAGATTAATTTCATGCCTACTTTCGATAAACAGGCTAAATTGGAATAAATGGTTCGTACAAACAAAATGACTCTTCCAGCCATGCTTCGCATACAATTAAACGATACTGATCAAAAATTGCCCCTTTGTGATTGCTCCTATTTATTCCCCCGCTAGCCTTAAATCAGAAGGTTGTAATCGTAGTAAAAAATACCACCTTATTTAGTTTTGAATCTAAAATTATCAAAGATAATTGATGAGAACTACCTGGCTCTAGTTTTTATTCACATCTTTCGTCAATTCACCTTTCTATAGTATGTGAATCGTAAAAATAGTGAATGCAGTGCCGTTTTGTGCCATGTTTTTAAATGCCACCAAACAAAATTTGTGATAAAATTTGGTGTTGACAAAACTTCTCTTGAATTAATTGGTAATATGAGTTGAAATATCACTTAAAATAAAAGTTTTCAAAACTTATTGTTTTACAAGAAAAATTCAATAAAAGACAAGATGTCTACTGAAATAATTATAAATGACATATTTTAAAATTAAAAGTATATATGGAGTAAATCTCCCATGTCTCTCCATAGCAGGTATAAAAACTAGAACATTCTGTCTAATGAATGTTCTTATCAGTTATCACTGTATAGAAGATAATATGGTATATAGAATAATTTTCTAACTATAATAGAATATGCTTTTCATACATTCTGAGGTCTTCAGACTATTTCAAGATGCATGCAAGAAAACACATATTAATTTTTAATTAAGTTTAATAAATGTATTTCACCATTGTAAAACAATAAAACTGTCTTATATATACCTACGATGACGGTATTACTCGAATTTGGAACACAATAACCCTAAAAAAACCGCTGCAATGTTTGAGGGCCTTAAAGGTCAGAAGGAAACCACTTATTAAGTAAACGACTCAAAACGGAGAGCTAGAGATTCAAAATTAATACACCGGAGCGCCAATCTTTACTTTTTGGTTTACCGTTTTATATCACCACTTTTTAAATAGTAGGTATTCGTGGTTATCTAATATTTCATTCATTTTCTAAAAGACAATTCTCACTGTAATTTGATCACCCGTTATAAACTTCTTCGTGCGGAGTATTTTCGTAACACGACCAGTATTCAAAAAAAAAATTCTAGAGAAAGAAATAGAGAAAGACTTTTAGTCTAAGCTTTTGAAACTATAAAAGTTCCTAAAAATCAAAACTTTGAGATACAAGATACAAAATAGTTCTGTGTTCGAAAAAAAGCAAAAATACACATGTTCAGAAGCATTCTATATCTAGTGTAACATTCGCCTGAAGAAAAAAGTTCTTGAAAGAATTGTTTTCTATTTTTCGGAAACTATTCACGAATTGCCCCAAAAAAAAAACCAAACCGATTAGACTCTAGAAATTGGACACAAGAAATCAGAAATGACACTACAATTTTGGTGAACGAAAATTTCTACTTTTCCACACTTCAATGTTTCGGATATTGTAGAATGAGAATATTTTAGGTACTAATCTCCTTAGGCGAATTTGTAATAATGTATTTCTGAACTTTGAATGCCCATGCCTGTGGAGACCTTCACTGTACTTATACTAAGCTATCAAAATCCATAGTTTCCAAATTAAGTTTGATCGGAAACCGTTTCGATTACTAAAAGTTAAAATTCGGTCTTCTTTTACTTCTTCGTTTATGATTTATTGTTGGTGAAAATGATCCGTGCATATATTTTCCGACTAGACATTTTATTTATTCATGATTGATTTTCAGTATTTTTTGTGACAATATATCCAAATTCGTGTGCAGGCATTTCTTACCTACTGACTATGCTACTTGTGACAATAAATTGCAGTAACTTTACAAGAAATGAAATATGTAAATATTTTAGGTGTTAACGTCATGAATTAGTAGACAATGTAGAAAGTGGTTTCAAGCTTTTTGTTCGAATGTAAAACTAGTATATTTATTTATTTATAAATACATTTTCTGTTTGAAAAAACATTTTCTCTTCAATTTATTTTCAATTATTCATGAACATTGGAGAATATTTTTGTTATGTGGGTACGTACCTTCAATAAAGTAATTTTCAAGATGGTTAAACTTTCAAAATTATATTTGAAATTAGAGTTGTAAAAACAGTTGGAGTGGGAAGAAAAAAAATACAATTTTTTAGTGAATTGCGTTATAGGTATCTCTTTATTATAATAAAGATTGAATGCTTATCTTTAATATTTAAGTCTTTTTTAGACGTGTGAACTTCTACAAAATTCCTGTACAAAAATTTGTAATTGTTTGTATTTACAACATAATAATTGCCATTTAAAAAATATTATTTAATAATGAAACTTTATTTAAATGTGAAACATGTCTGCTTTAAACTATTCCTTGCAATTAAAACAATATCTAACCATTTTTTAGAACTTTTGCACAAAATTAATTAAACAAACAGTAACTATTGAAGCAGCTGCCGTCAATACGATCATGCGCATTGAATAGACCTTTTCATCATGTCATATGCGCAAGTGCAGAGTTTATTTTTTCGTACTGACAGCAATAAGTAGGACTAAGATAGAAGATATTTGTTATGTATTTTATCACATTGGTTATAAATCATTAAGTACGAAACAAATGTGAATCGTGATTTTAAAATGAAAAGCCCTATAACCAGTGTTGCCAACTTTCAACTTTAAGGTCCACTAAACAGGCGATAGAAAACCACTAAAAAACAAGTAGAGAGCAATAATATTGCCAGAAATGATATTAAAATATTAAATTATTTAAATTATTTGCCACTAAAGGTAGAAAAATAGTAGAAAAAAACCACTAGTTTTAGTGGTAAAACTACTAAGTTGACAACCCTGCCTATAACATGCTCTGTTATTGTGTTTCTCTGTCAATTGTTTGAATATTGTATTGTTGTCTTTGTTAATCTTCTTTGCGAATCAAAAATGTACATACTTGGTACACATTGGACATATCTAGTAATAGATGCTCTAAGAACTGGTACAGCAACGCCATTTTAATATAAGGGTATTTGTGGCCATTTCTTTAACACAGAGATTGTGTTTCTTTCATAAGTCATATAAAAGTTTTATATCTATGGTTACTTTACATCTAATGATGGTAACCCACCAAAAACCAACACTGATAAACCGTGGGTTCATAGACAACAACTATTATTATGGCTTCTGATTCGGTAAACAAGCATTTAGAAATGATTAAATCTACATTTAATTGTTAATAAAATTTTCGACAAAGTTCAAAAAATTTTTTTACCGATTTAGATCGATGGAAATTGAATGATACGTTTCATAAACTGATCAATGGGCATCTTATTTTATTAAACGCCAATAACGTTCCATGCTCAGTGAAATAATCTCTTTATATTGTAACTATTAAACACTGACTGTATTTAGTCTATTCAAGCGACATACTTTGATACAATTATGTTTAAAATAGTTTTGTAAAATAAAGGAAATATAACCATTCGATATAATATATATGTATATATAAGAAAGTTTATATATTGATGAGTAAACCTACGTTAACTGAAGTTAATTTAGTATTTTCAATTATCTACTCGAAGATAGTAGTTTTTTTTCTTCTTCTATTTCATCGTTTTCTAACAAATGGTATAACCAGTTTGTTAGTCAAATATAAGAGCACTGTGTAATTTCATCAGTTTATTTCTTTTTAACTACATAGCATCGTACTAGCTTCTTGGTATATTGAAGTGAATAATGATCAACAATTATTTGAGTTGTCGTTACGTGACGAATTTGTAACTAATTTGAGAACAATATGCTGCATGGAAATTAAATACGAAAGACAAATGTAAGAAAATATCAACATTAGCCGATTATAAAATACAGTTGACGAACGACTCGATATAAACTTCGATACAAAGGTACTAAGCAATTTTAGCCACCAGGTACCATGATATCTCAACCGTAATGTAAGAGGATTCAATAAGTTGCAATAAGCTTACATTAATCCGAATAAATCGAAAGAACGGTCACGGTCAACGTTGTGAGTATATTATTCTTACATAAAACTAAACTTCACAAATCTACATATTTAGGATGCTATTTTACAAAAAGCCAGTTAGGTAGGTATTCCAAAAATTTTCATGTATCATTCGACTACAAATTTGTACTCCCTGCCATTATAGTAACTTTAAATTTTCACATTTATTATGGTATCAATTTTGACATGTTGATTTTGCCTAGTAGCCAAAATATTAAATGAAGTAAGAAATAAAACAACAATATTTACTTTTTGAATATTTTTAAAAACTATTACCGTAATTTTTACCAAAAAACTATATTACAAAATTACAGAAAATAAAGTGATAAGACATTTGTGTGAATATGATTTTATAAAGCGAAACAATTGACAGAACAATATTTAAAGAAAGTGGATATTGCAAAAAAATTCCCCATGTTCATTTTTTTTACACAATCAAGAGTCTAATTTCAAAACAAACAAAGAATTAATAAAAATTAGTTTTTCTAATTATTTAGAAATGTAAAATAAAGTTTCCACAGAAATATATGATTAATTTTCGGTCATAAACCAATAAATTCAAATAATTCATAAGGACAATTCGTAATCTAGTGACAAAAAAGTTAACAAAGTCATAGTCAGTCAAATGGTGAAGACTAAAACAGAATATAAAGGAACAGCTCTGGCGTCACCAGAGAGAATTATGTGTACTACCAAATGATTCTTTTTGTATGAGTAGAGAGGGAGTGCTATCAGTCTATAGTGATTTGAGTGTTTATGGTACCTAAACATAGAGGGTATTATTGTATAAAATGAAGAAGTCGATTTTATTCTTTTGGCATATATTTGGTTATGTTTGCTTTGTAATGGCATCGTATTGAAGTGTTTAACAAAAATTTCAAACGAAAATACATTAAAATCATTTCAAAATGCCAGGTATCGAGGTACTTAAACCTCAAGTGCCTCAAATTAACCCACCGGTGGCAACTACTTCAGAAGAACCACCACAAAATCAATCTGTTGTGGGAATTATATATCCTCCACCAGAAGTAAGGAGTATCCTTTTTCAAAAATAATTATTTTACTACCTAAAATAATCAATTATTTCGCGTAGTATTATTTTCCTGATTGATTTGTATAGATATTGTTGATAAAACTGCTAGTTTCGTCGCAAGAAATGGACCAGAGTTTGAAGCAAGAATTCGCCAAAATGAACTTGGAAATCCAAAATTCAATTTCTTGAATGTCGGAGATCCATATCATGCTTATTATCAACATAAAGTTAAAGATTTTCGGGATGGAAAAGGTAAGATTGAATTTTAAAATAAGCTTTATTTCTCTGTTTTTTGTGATGACCATTCTTAGCTATATCTGAGGTGTCTCCATTGTAAAGTGTTGATTGATTCTTATGATTAGAAAATAGGGTGAAGCGTATTGTTCTGATTTTTTACTGAAATTTTCATGTCTAATGATTATTATTCAAGTTCTAATTTAGTTTGAATTTTGTAGGACAAGAACCTTCAGTTGGAGGCTTATCGCAATCCGTTCAGAAACTATCAGTTACAGCAGCAGCTCAACAGAAACAACAAGAAATTTTGAAACAAGTTGAACAACCATTTGTTCCTAAAGATCCACCCGTTGATTTTGAATTTGTAGCTGACCCACCAAGTATTTCAGCTTTAGATTTGTAAGTATTGATTAAAATTAAAACCAAAAACTGAAGTTCTGATCATGCAAATTTTAATTCAGAGATATTGTGAAATTGACCGCTCAATTTGTTGCGAGAAACGGAAGACAATTTTTAACACAACTGATGAATCGAGAACAACGGAATTATCAATTTGATTTTCTTCGGCCACAACATTCTCTATTTCAGTATTTTACAAAATTACTGGAACAGTATACGAAGATATTAATTCCTCCAAAAAATATGATGCAACGATTACAAGATGAAGAAAATAATATTAAAAATATTTTAGAACAAGCTAAATATCGTTCGGAATGGATTAAATATCAAGAGGCCCAACGTCGTAAAGAAGAAGAATTATTAGAAAAAGAAAGAGGTAATTCAATTTTGTTTTTATTTAAGTAGTTTTTCCTTCAGCTATCTTCTTTTTACTCGCTAAACTTAAAAAATTTTTAAAAAATTATCTTTGTTTATTTTTTTGACGAATAATTACAGGCCAAAATATCACGAAAATCGAGTTCATGTTATTGTCAGACAAATATTTTCTGAAACATTGCTTGAAATTAACATATTTTTGTCTAATAATAAAATGAACTAGATTTTGGGTCCAATTTATTCCAAAAAATTGAAAACCAAACACAAATTTTTTTTTTTGAATTTTATAAAAGTTATTAGTATCCAAAAAAACACGATTCATGGACCATTTTACGTACATTTTTCCGAGATTTCTTTTAAAATATTATATGGGAAAATAAAAAAATAACGTTTTTTTAGCCAAAAATTTAAATTTTAATGAAGGTTTATTGTGTTTTGCGTCTTCATATTCGATTTCTACCAAATCTATTCATTTTTCGATTACCTCATATATTTGTAGTTATTTACTTGACCGATGTTTATAAAATTTTAATGGATGCATTTTGTATTTTTCAGTTGCATACGCTCAAATCGATTGGCATGATTTTGTAGTAGTTGAAACAGTCGATTATCAACCATTTGAAATTGGTAACTTTCCACCACCAACGACACCGGAAGAAGTTGGTGCTCGAGTGCTTATGCAAGAACGTTTAGAAGATGGAGATGATATTGAAATGCAACTTGAAAGCGACGAAGAAGAAGAATCTGGCCACGGTGAAGGTGGCAAAGTTGGTTTAAGTAAAATGGAAGACCGTACAGCTACAGGCGGGCATAAAGATGATAATCGTGTTCAAGATATGGAAGAAGAAAGTTCTGATGAAGAACAAGACGAATCAGACAAAAGCAAATCGGTCCAACCACCATTACCACCGATTCCAGAAAAAGTTTTGGTTAAAAAATACGATCCTAAACAAGCTGTTAAAGTTACTCGCCCAACTGTTGGTGACGATTACTTGATTTCTCCATTAACCGGTGATAAAATTCCTGCTAGTCAGGTACAAGAGCATATGCGTATTGGACTTTTGGATCCACGCTGGTTAGAACAACGTGATCGACACACCAGTGACAAATTAAACCAAGAAACTGTGTATGCACCTGGTTCAGCTATTGAAGCTAGCTTGAAACAATTGGCTGAACGTCGTACCGATATTTTTGGTGTTGGTGATGAAGAAACTGCTATTGGTAAAAAAATTGGTGAGGAAGAAGAACCACGTAAAGATGATCGTGTCACTTGGGATGGTCATACATCAAGTGTGGAAGCGGCAACTCGTGCTGCGCGAGCAAATATTACTTTAGAAGACCAAATTCATCAAATTCACAAAGTTAAAGGACTTTTACCAGATGAAGAGAAAGAAAAAATTGGACCAAAACCAGTTGTTGGTGGTTCATCTAAACAAAATGTTTCAACTTCTTCAATTGTAAAGGCGGCTACTTCTTCAGCTGTTATTACAGCTAAGCCCATTTCAAAACCAGCTCAAGTAATTATATTGTAAATTAAATTTGATCGATTTGGATATTAAGTTTTTTCTATATTTGTAGCCGGTGACTGTTCCTGCTCCACCACCTCAAGTTATAGCTCCACCAATTCCAATTGCAATGCCGCCTCAACCACATATGTTGGCTCAACAACCTCCAATTATGATGATGCCAGCTCCAATGCCTCCAATGAGACCACCGCCATTAATGAGTAAGTTTTTAAAAATTATTTTTTAATTTTATGTAATCATGTATTTTTTTACAGTGGCCGCCCCACCTCCTATGCAGACATTCTTACCACCACCACCTATGGCCATTATGGAAGATGAACCAGCTAGTAAAAAAATGCGTACAGAAGAAAATCTTATCCCAGAAGCTCAATTTATGCAGCGAAATACGGTAACTACTATTTTGTTAATTTATTTTATTGTTTTGCGTTCTGAATCTTTATGGTTAACAGAATTCGAAATTTATAATCTTATGATAAATGCATTTTGGGCATCAGAGAAATTATTTTTGGCTTCGAAATGTTGATTGAAATAAAAAAAATTGTACTCCCTACAGACGTTAAACCAAGGCTAATTATAGTATAAAATCTGAAATAATCAGAATTTCCTCAACTCGAATTAATAATTAGAAATCTGTTTATTATATAGTTGAATAATTTATTTTTTGCAGAATCCTGTTACATTTAAAATTGCCGTGCCATCAATGCCGGAGAAGACAGAATGGCGATTGAACGGACAAGTTGTCAGTATGACATTACCTTTATCTGATACGATCGCTGTTGTAAAAGCACGCCTTCATGATGAAGTTGGTATGCCTCCAGCCAAACAGAAGATATTCTTTGATGTATGTATCAATTTTGTTGTTCTAAATTTAGATCTTTGTTAATGAAATATGATTTTTTTTATTTTAGGGTATGTTTTTCAAAGATTCAAATTCGTTGGCGTATTATAATATTCTTCCAGGCACAACTTTACATTTGCAAATCAAAGAACGTGGTGGTAGAAAGAAATAAATTTTTTATTTTATCGATTGTATCATTTTAATCATTGTAATGCAAGTTTTATTTGATATTAGTATTGTAATAACTTACTTAATTAAATAAATTTGAGTTTTGGAAAGGAACATGTGTCGGGTTTAATTTAATTTAGACAATGTTAAAATGCCTGGTAATATTGAAGTTTTTAATTCCCAGTTATTTCGTGTCTAAAATGGCATAAGGGTTTGAAAATGGACCAATTTCTAATAAGTTCCACTTCATCTACGTATAATTGTTCCGTCGTAACTGGTCAAAATTTTATTACTTCAGTTGAAGAATCCTCACTGGATAGTCAGAAAAGTGACGTTGGTTTTTGAAAATCTTAAGTAATATGCCACATATGAACGATTAAAATTTCTAATTAAACAATGATTTCTTGTTTAGTGATGTCATTGCACGGTATCACCATAGAGATTACATATAAAGCTTTTTGCTAAAAGGAGATGGGACAACAATTTTTGAATGCTTATAACCAAGAGGGAGATATAGTTTAGTCACGATACTGCACGGTATCACCACAGAGATAATATATAAAACTTTTTGCTAAAAGTAGATGCGGCAATAATCTTTGAATGCTTACAACGTTTTCGTTTTTTATCAATTTTTATTTAGCTTTCAAAATTTTTTATGGAATCAAGTCTAGTTTTACATTTTTATGGGTAATATGGCAAACTCGACATCAGGCAACTACCGTAATGTATAGGCAATGCTATTACATTAATGATAAAATTGTTGTGTGAAAAATCGTATTAATAGCCATTTCTATTCCAGAGGCTTAGCAAGCTGCCTTCATGATAAACAAAATAATACTGAATTTTATGTTACGTAAAAAATTCAGACAAATTTCCAGCCTTGTCTTTATCCTTAATTACCAACGAGAATTCGATTCTTAACTGAAGTGAGACTGCCAGTTGTAAAGAACTAAATGATATTATTTATTTCAATTTTATTTAAATCCCAAACGTAATAAATATAAAGGCAGTTTCTTTTTAGTGTATTTTAACATAAAAACAATAAATGTCACACGCAACATTTTCATTTTCATTATCTCTAAAACTAATAGTCTCTATAAATTCTGATAAAAATGGCAGAATGTCAGCTTATTTAGGCAATTGAAACAACATGCATGTATTAAAATGTTGCATATCTATCTACAATGGACCTTTTCATTTCAATTACGATTCATTATTGTTTCGGACAGACAGTAATAAGTTGGACAAAGATGCAAGATATTTGTTAAGCACATTAGTTTTTTAACAAACTATCCGAAACAAAAGTTAATCACTTTCAAAATTTAATTTTTATAAAAACTTTATAAATATGTATTTGTCGTTAAAAAATAAGTATTTTGAAGGAAATGTATAAAAATAAAAAAACGTAAATAATAAGATCCTCACTTAGTTTTACTTTTAAAACTTTGAACTTGTTTTTTTTAAATTAGGTACACTAAATATAGATCCCAATTCACAAAATTGGAAAGAACCGTTGAATATTAGCCTGTATGTTAACTATTATTTTGAAGTAAAACAGAAAATGCTGAATAAAGTAATGGAAATTTTTTGGTACTGAGAAAGTTTCAATTTTAAATATTCACAAATTAAAAATAATTGATATTGAAAAAAAATTAAACATCAGTTAAAAGAATATTATAAATAAATAATAATTACCGTTTAATAAACCAGTTCAATTGGTCTCTAGCCCGTTTAATTAGATACACATATTATTACATAATCCGTTTTTACGATACAATTATTAGCCTATTACTTATAGATATTGATAAAACATAAATTGTGTGTATTTTATTTAGAGCGTGAGCCAATAATAAAAAGAAACGACAACTTTTTGATTGTGGATTAATATAAGTTAGTTCGCCAAAAATGAAAATTACGTTTTTAAGTGAGTTCGTCAATTTTCGATGATATTATTTTGTTTTCTGTATATGTTTCATGCAACACTTGAAAAAATGGCTAGAATTTACAACTTTCCGAAGAATTTAAGAAATGAAGTGTACCTGGTTGTACAAAATGGAACCATTTTTCTATCATTTCGACAGTTGCAAAGTTTTCATCATTTTTTTCATCAGATGTAAAATTTGTTGTAAGGGAGTGGGGGGTTGGCTAAAACCATTCTTATGGATTTTGGATATTTTTTATTTTTTGAATTGAAGTATTTCCTTCCTACTTTAAGTATAGATGAAGTACTTCTGGCACCTGGAAGCGGTTACGTTTACGGCAGTTGCAAGAATTGCTAATTTTAAAATCATTTTAAGGCAATTTTTTAAAATAGTATATTACACACCTAGGGTGCAAAAGTATAAAATGTCTCAGATATCATGCCGAAAATAATTGTTCATATTTTTTTTGCAATATAAATTATAATTGCCCGACAGTTTTGCTGTCCCAGATATTATTCAAAAAATTAATAAAATACGTATTTAAATCATTTGAGTATGGCTGTAATTTTAGTATGGTTAGTTTTTACATTGAAATAATGTAACTTTGCTTTGCCAGCTTATGTAGATACTGTATCCCTAACAAATCCAATAGGGAAAGCAATATCTGACCACTCAAACAAACCATCTTATTAATAATGATCTTCACACAGCTATAAAAAAATCATGTAATTTCAGATTCCTTCTTAGCTCACGGTCAGTATTTACGGAAGTAAAAACATTATAAGTAATTTATATTTTTTGAACAAAAGACACAACTTATAATTTTAAAATATTGGATAGGAAATAACTGGTTATTATTTATTAAATGGAGAAAATAAATAGGTTTATTATTTGTTTATATTTTGTATGATGTGTGGACATAAGCAAAGCAGGTGAACCACAAAAACAGATACAAAATATATATTGATTTAAAAGATTATATAATATTTAAAATTGGAATTATTATTTATAAAGAATCCGCGCCTATTTATTTAGTTGAATATTTGGCGATTTCCTTTTTTTTTTGTTGCAAAAATGATTAGATATCAATTACTTAGGTAATAATAATTTCTTCTAAATGGTATTTAATTGCATACCTAATTATAGGTTATTGAATTCTCTCTAATGATTTGTGAGAATTTAATTTTTTAATTTTTTTTTTTGATGATACTTAATAATTTGTCGTTGAATTATTTTACTACAGAAAATCATTTTCTTCATGACAGAAGTGTCGTTTTGCCGAGTGAAAAATGACTCTTGCATATTGTTTGGGTTTATAAGAGTTATTGAGAAGTAAAACACACGCAAATCAAGTTCATTTTAGTATTACCTAGACAAATGTTTACTAAGAAATTGCCTGTAATTGATTCGATAAATTGTTTCATACGAGATATTGAACGATATTTTAGAAAATATGCATCCAATCATTAAAATAATCCCGATTTTTGTATTTTTTTGGGATTTTTTGTTTTTTTGTTTTTTTTTTTTTTATATTAATCGACAAAATCAAGAAAAATCGGATGCGCGTATTGGTACAGTCAATCTGACATTTTGACTGGAAAAAATTTCAATGGTGGATCTGAGGTTATAGATCGTTAGGGGGGCATGTAAATTACTTAAAAAAAAATTATGAGAATTTTTCGTTCCGCTGTTTTTGATAAAATCCCAAAAAATTGGAAAAAAAAATTTGGAATGCGTTTTTCTCGGAATCTATTGGTTTAAGGGAAAATTTTTTCAAATAAAAAATGTAGAAGACATTGTCGGCTACATTTTATGTCATTGAAGCAACGTCATACGAGTTAAATTACAAAAAGTAGGTGGCGCTAAAGTATCAAAAAAAGTGTTTTTCACGATTTTCATTAAGAAAAATGATTTTTTTGTAAAAATGTAAATAAGAAAGTTATTTGACTCAAAATTAGCTTCAACTTTTATGCAAACAATTTTTTTGTAAAACTTACCGTTTTTGAAATACAGCTTGCTGAAGAGTAGGTACACATCGGACATTTTATGCCGTGCTATGTTTGAGATTTTTGTAGAATTTAAAATTGAATTGATTGTTCGAAAATACTTTCAATTGCAGTAAATTGCAGCATACGTCTCGTGGCACTTGATGTGAACAACGATTGTTCATCCTTGAGTAATTTTTCGATTGTTAAATCATCTCTGATTATGCTAGCTCTTATTAATTTTTCCCGACTTTTTGACTCCACAGTTTTTTTTTCACAAACTTCAACAGTTCTATTACACACGAAGCAGATATTCATTTTTGGAGAGAAAAATTTTCAGACCTTTACTCTCCAAAACTCACATAGGAACTGAAAAATGTACCATTCATAGACAGTTAGTCAGATGTTAGAAACCGGTCCTTTGTTCGTACTATGCCGACTCGCCCGGTGAAAATGACAAAAGAACCGTTAACTACGGTGCGTTGTATTTTTGACCTATAGCTCGGAAACGGTAAGTTTTTCATAAAAATTGTTTGAATAAAAGTTGAAGTTAATTTTGAGTCAAATAACTTTCTCATTTACATTTTTACAAAAAAATCATTTTTTCTTAATGAAAATCGTGAAAAACACTTTTTTTGATACTTTAGCGCCACCTACTTTTCGTAATTTAACTCGTATGACGTTGCTTCAATGACATAAAATGTAGCCGGCAATGTCTTCTACATTTTTTGTCTACATTTTAAAATTTTCCCTTAAACCAATAGATTCCGAGAAAAACGCATTCAAAATTTTTTTTTTCAATTTTTTGGGATTTTCTCAAAAACAGCGGAACGAAAAATTCTCATAATTTTTGTTAAAATTATTTACATGCCCCTCTAACGATCTATAACCTCAGATCCACCATTGAAATTTTTTCCAGGTCCGGCCGTTTTTTCGTCTAGATTGACTGAATGATATCAAAAATTTTCTTTTTATTGGGATAAAAATTAATACTAACGATAATTGATAAGTACTCATAAAACACACTAACAGTTTGACAAAATATGATTTTTGTATAATTGTGTATTTCTTTTTAATTTTCGTAACCTTTGTTCTTTCGTAAAATAATTGGCAGTAAATTGCATTATAAACATTTTTAAAGTTTCTATTTTAATTTAATGTACCTGCGATAATTTTTCACTACCTAATATAACTTATTTTGTTTATTGTTAACAATCTAATTACCTTACAAGGAATTTTCTTTTTTTTTACAAATAAGGCTTCCATGAAATTTTTCCTTTTTACATGAAATTAATTAGAAAACTAACAAAATGAAGAAAACTTATTTAAGAAACTTGTTTAGTAACCTTCTATGATTTGGATTACAATTGAAAAACATTAAATTTTTGTTTGAATTTCTCTTCATATCTGAGCATTGTCTTCTTAGCGTATTTCCTTTTTAAGAAACCGGAGCGATTTTTTCTGAAGGTACTATAAGCGATGGTATTTTGCAAAAAATTTAACACTAGCACTCCTATAGTTTCCTTAATTAACTAATAAGTACGCTTGCAGTTTTTGCGAGATTTAATCTAATTTTTGGGATAAAAATTTTTTAACATTGAAAGAATCGAATTTCTGCTTTTCTTAGATTTGAGGCATTTCTCCTTCTAAAGAAAATAGAACAGAGATTTTTGTACTGATGATGATTTTTCACAAAAAGTTCGTCTATTATCGATCGATTCTTTTTTATAGTAGTCAAAAATAACCATTGATAAAATTTAATCAATTTAATATATTTTGCCAACAATTTCTTTAAAACAAAACTTGATAAATTTAAGTTGAAATTTGTTTAGTTTTCGCAGCTCTTGCGCTACGGACTTTATAACATATAAAAATATTATAAAAAAAATTGGTAATTAAACGTTTTTATTATTACATATTTATATAAAACAACTCATTAAGCAGCATTTGATTATTGCTCTTGTAAATATGTTTTAGACCCAAGTACATATAATTATTATTTATAAAATAATATATTATTTATTATTATAAAATCAAAATGATTAACACTTTCCATTTTAAGGATGTTCCAGCATGGTATTTGCAGTTTCTATGTTAAAGCAATGGTACAATTTTTTTTTCGACAGAATTTAACGAAAAATTAAATTTAAGAATTTAATAATGCTTACTATTAATTCCCAAAGTTTCAGAAATTTTGACCGTTTAAAATGGGAAATAATTATGCCAACGTCCCAATTTCGATCAATTTACGTCAAAATTAATATCTCGAAAGTGAAAATTAATTTCTAAATTTTTTTTTTTAGAATTGTATTGTATAAACATTTTTTTCTACTTTTTCTTCAATATATAATAATATCATAAAAAATAGTTGGAGAGACCGGACATTTTACATGCTTTAAATGGGACATGACCCTCAAAATCGCGAACTTTGTCTTTAAATATCTCGCGATCTAAACGGTCAAAAATTATGAAATTTTAGGAATTCATAAATAAAGCTATTATAAACCCGAGAAAAAAAATTCGGCCAAATCTGTCGAAAAGTGATTTCATGCTGGTACTACCTTAAATATATTAAGATATTTATAACTGAGGCAGTTTATATTATGGCTGCAAAGTCTATTTGCCTATTATAAAGATCATAAACAAGATACATATTTGTATTGTCATCTACAGAGTGATTCAAGAATGGAGTGTCATAGAACTGGTAAGAAAAACGACGCCATATTTAGTGAAATACACTGGATTATTAAATTGGATAAAATTCAGACTTTGATGGGAAAAATCATTTTTGGGTTGTTGATGCCATGAAAGGAATAAAAAAATTAGATTATTATAAGGCGGTGCCCAAATCGATATTAGAAATCTACCAAAAAATTGAAAAATGTGACACAGTTTTATGCTTTCCTTATAAATAATTATGAAATATCATTGACCTAGAAAATTTCTTGACTATATTTTCCAGTGGAGTTTATTAAAAACTGTTAAAATCTAATAAAAAAAACTCAGTCAAATTATGTCAAATGTATTGAAATTTCTAACTTGGTTTATTAATAGTAATACTGGATAAAATATCTTGGATTTTGCGACCTCAACAAGGAAAAAAAGTCGATTTTAGTTTGATTGAATATTCAAATTCTTATAAAAATTTGTACCAATTTTGTTGTAATATACACGAAAGTGACCAAAAATTCTTATAACGAGATGAACCATTATAAAACGTACTCATAAATTTTACTTTTAATTTGTAATACTTTCTTGAAACACCTTGTACATACAAAATATCCTACATATTTGTATGATTACCATTATTACATGTTTTATAAAGAATGTAATCCGGTTATTGACTTTATAAACTAAAACTCTCCTTTTCTTCCATGCTTATAAAATTTCTTTTTATTTGGAAATGTTTTTGAAAAACTTAAAACGGTTATTTTGCTTTCATTGATAATTTTATTGGATTTTTGTTCTTTAAATGTTCCTTTTTAATAAAGTGACAATGTTTACTTTCTTACTTTCTATTATACCTAATTATTCCACTTTTTCAGGATGCGTAGTAGACGGTGATAATTAAGTAGGTAAATTAACTGTTGCGTTAAAAATTAAAAGTAGTTTGCAAGTCAAACTTGTATTTGAGGTGAATTTTTAAAGAATTTAACCTTTTCTATATTCAAAGAGAATGTGATACTTTGCGACTACTGTATAGACTTCCTGTTGTATAGACGATATTTGCTCTCGAAAATATTAGGTGGAAACTTCATAATAAAAAAATCATTCTATATAATAACAATCATATAATAACATTTTTTTATGTTCTAATAAATCAAAAGTGTCTCTTTTAATCTGAAATTTTACTCATGTTATTTTCTTCGTTTTCATCAAATCTTTTGTAGATAGCTTCAAGCAACATTTTATTTTCTGGGGATAGTTCCATGGTATTTGCAGATTGATTCAATTATAGAAATTATTGAAGTATTTATTTATTAATTAACATAATCGATGTTATATTACAATAATCCAAAATTACTACACTTAAACTTAATTAAATGCTCTAAAGCATGGGTGGTGAACCTTTATGTATCAACGTGACATAAAGAAATGGTTAATGAAGCCATAGACGTGCCGTCAAATATTTTCACTTTGTGATTATTGAGATTCGCAATTATTTCTTCTTCAATGACGTTTCCTACGCAATATCGAGCAAAAACGCTAAACGTCAGTGCTTCCGCCAAGACATAGCGATATAAAAGAAGCGGAGTTAATGCCAATTTTTTTTTTTAATCTGGTACATTTCTGGCCAGTTTTAAGATTCTTTCTTTTATTGTGTTTCTAGGTAGATGACTATCTTTGGTTCGTTGAATTATCTTAGCTTGACTATCGAAATCATCAAAATGTGAGAGTGCGCATGGTAACCAAGCATCCTACAAAATTTCCCCCTTTCGAAAAGATTTACTATGCCGGTCATTTTTGCCATTATATGTCGACTGCTTACTTCTGTCTTTCACTGCACTTGTAATTAATTCCTTTTGCTCTGGGTTGCAGTTCATGATCTGACTACAATAACAAATGCGTGTTCGTAGGAACACTCGTAGATTCGTTCGAAATAGATACTTCAGAGTAAACTTTGTGATCGGTGGCGTGCCCAAAATATTGTGTCGTCATCAATGGCACGCGTGCCATTGGTTCGCCATCCCTGCTCTTAAGTTACATGAACAAGCATAATAGTAAATTATATGCAGTAACATTAAATGCACGATTAAAGATTCAATTGAACGTTTTCAATTATCATGTTTCAATAATTAATCAATTTACTGTTTTATAACAATTAATATAAATAAATATAATTATTTATATTATTATATTTAACGATAAACAGGGTATTTAAAATAAAAGTAAGAACATTTTGCAAGATAACTTTTTGAAAAAATGTTTTATTGTTAACAATCTTATTATCCAAAAGGCATCTTCTTTTTTTACAGACAGCTTTCCACAAAAATTATTAAACTAACAAATTTCTTATTTATTTAATATGGAAATCAATTGAAAGACATTAAATTTTAAACACAATTTTAAAATTTCTAGAGGAAACCATATTTGATCCATTTTTTCCACGTTCTAAGAAACAGAACAGGCCACCCACTTTTGCCAATTAAATAATTGTCAAGCAAATAAAATCAATAAATAGAGCAGAAAATTGTCTATAGTGAAATTATTTTTATTGGTACCTACGGATTTTTGTTTAAATGTCATAATTTTTAATCACAGTCTTTGTTGTAATCTTAAGAAAAATTTTACCGCAGAATGTAATAAAAAAAAGTTGAATAATTTAAATTATTGGTCAACTGAAATCTTAATATCTTCTCGTTTGTGGTATAGATATGACTCGTGACTAATTCTTATAAACAAAAATTTATTATGTCCATTCGTTTTTGTACTCATAAGTCACGACACACCTATTGCCTAAGGCCGCATAATATTATTAGGAAGTTGAAATGATTATTTTTTTGGAAATAATACCGAGCGTTTACTTTTAATTTTTATGATTTTAATGTTATTATTCAAAATTAAAAAACTGTTTTATAAGCAATAAAAAACATTTGGGTTTCTGCTTTACAATTGTTTCTGTAAACCATGGAAGAAAATTATTTATAAAAATTAGACTATTGTTCCGATTGTTAGATCTATTCCGGTTACGAATTGATATAAACAACGATAATCTCACATCCATGCCATCCAATATTCTTCCATTAGTTACAATACTTCGTTCTAGACTTATTTGTTACCTACCGAAGTCCAGATCTAAGGTTCTTTTCTGACTATAGTTCTCGAAATATCACCTATATAGAGTTCAAATTTAAAATCCCATGAATTAATAACGTCATATTTATTTAATACCTCCAAGCAAATCGGATTTTTCGTAATTTTCTTATCGAAACTACCTTTAATAATTATTTTTACTTAGAGTAAAAACAAAAAAATTTTCACTTCTTCAAACTTTTTCTAAGAGGATTCTTTGAGAAAACCTAAAAATTTGTAAAAAAAATTGTTCATGGTAGAACGATTTTCCAAATTTTCGAGTCCGAAATTTCTGTGTGTAAACACTGCGATTGTAATTATTTACAGAAATTTTGTTACTCTCAGTGTAAATAGCAGAAAAAGTTAGTATGAAAATGTGAAGAAAAATGATTTTTAATTGAAAATAAATAAAAACAACTAGTCGAAATTTTATTTTCTTTTAAAATTTTCTCTATAGAAGTTCTAAAAATTGCTAATTCAATAATAATAATCCAATCATCTAACAACATCAATTTCTAGAAATTGATATATCTTTCAAATAAGTAAGATTTTCGCTGATTTTGTGTTCTTAATAAATTAAAAGCAAAACTTTCAATAATCATCCTTTAGTTATATATGAACTTAGTAATATTGATTTTATTAATATCAAATGCATTAATATTAGCTGCTAACAGTGAAGCGTACGTAGGTGAAAACTATACCGTGTGAATAAAAATGATATAAAGTAAGTAGTAATAGACCTTGATTAACATAAAAGGTTATGACTACTAAAAGCCACACTTGAGGCGTTATATATCCGTTAATCAAGGTTAATATTTTCACAGGATGTGTCATATTATATAATAATATTAATAAATACATTATTTTAATATATTATTAAAAACAACTACTTTAATTTTTTCTGCTATAAAAAATAACCAAATCTCTAAGCTTATCTTATT